>NW_026019864.1:0-25072 GCF_900185275.1 Solanum verrucosum
TCTCTTTCACCATATAAATTGATTACCAAACTATCCCTACTTTTTTATATTACCGAAGAAAAATTAAAATATAAAGCTAACAAATCAAATATTAGAGCACGCAATTGTATACCAAGAAAATAAACGAGACTCACGCCGTAAAGTGGAAGTTAATTTATTTAATTTGACTATTTTTTTCACTAAGTTTCTAAAAATACGTAAAGATAGTTGAATAGTAACGAACGAGTCGAATTAAATATGAGTCGATCAAAAAATGAATTAAAAAAAATGGATAAGTTATTCGACACGACTCACATTTTAAATGGGTAAAACGAGTTACTCAATGGATAATATGAATATCCATATTTACACATATTATAATAGAAATCTTGTTAAAAGCTTTAAAAACAAAAAAAAAATTAAAGTATTTTTTGTCACTTCACTCCACCCCTACCAGCCACCCCCCCTATCCCAAAAAATTGTTAAAAAAAAATTACCACCCCATCTCTACCTGCCCCACCCCACACCCCCTACCCCTACCAGCCCCCCCCCCCACATCCCATCCCAAAAAAAAATTAACAAAATTTTAAATTTTTTCATTAAAATTTTTTAAATACCCCACCCACCTACAGCCCCCCACACCCCTACCCCCTACCCCCTACCAGCTTCCTCCCCCCTCCACACCCATCCAAAAAAAAATTAACTAAATTTTTAAATTTTTTCATTAAGATTTTTTTTAAAAAAAAATTACCAGCCCCCCCCCCCCCTCCACACCCCATCCCAAATAAAAATTAACAAAATTTTAAATTTTTTCATTAAAAATTTAAAAAAATTACCACCCCACACCCTATCCCTACCACCACCCCCTCCACACCCCATCCAAAAAAAAAAATAACAAAATTTTAAACTTTTTCCAAATTTTTTTTTTAAATAAAAATTTTTACCAACTCACCCCCACCCCCCTATCCCAAAAAAAAATGTAAAAAAAAATTCATTTTTTTTATAGATTTTTTTTTTAAAAGAAAAAAGACTTGGTACTACCCCATCCTTTATCACTTCTTTTTTTGTGTGAATTAGGGGGTGTGCATAAACCGAATCGACCGATAAATCGAACCGAGATAAGTGTTATTGATTTATTGTTATTGGGTTAACGGTTTCTTAATGGTTTTATAAAGGGTTATCGGTTCGGTATTGGTGTTCAATATTGGGTTATTGGGTAAACCAATAGCCCATTAAGAGTTAAGACTATAGTAATTTACTATTTTTACATATACATACATATTAGTAAATATTAATCTCAATATCTTAATAGTTATGTCTTTGTCATTTAGCCATCAATTCATACTTCGTTGTGACTTTGAATTCACAACTTTACATTATACAAATCGTCAAAAACATAAAGTAAGAACCATATTCCTCTTGATTTCTCTTTGTCTTACACATGTATAGTTCTTTTCATGTTTGTTATTATTATTTCTATTTTTATGAGTTTTTGTAAAATTACATTATTGTCTTGTTGTGTCAAATTTATTAGAGAAACCATATATTTGTTTTATAAGCATTTTCTTATTGGTTAAATCGAAAATCGAAAACCGATAAGAAATTATCTTATTGGTTCGTTATTGTTTAGCGTATTTAAAAACCGAAAGCCGATAAACCGAACCGATAATACATAAAACTGAACCGAACCGACCGATGCACACCCCTAGTGTGAATACACATCTTTTACCCATTTTATCCATTTAACTACCCACTTTTAAATGGGTAATATGGATATTATTTCTTTTTACCCATTTTTAAATGAGTTGGATACCCAACCCAGTTAAAATGGGTAAATATGAGTGGATATCCATATTAATTCATCCCTATTATTCACGCCTAATGCTCAACGCTCGGTGATTGATAACTTGATGAAACATTTCTGATATCATAATTTAAGGTTCTTCATTTGGAAGATAGTGTGGTGTTTGAATTTTTAATCCCAGAATGCAACAACACCCATTAATTTATTTCTATCACCAACTTAGTGTTTATCAATGCCAGTTGTATCATATTATAGTCCAACTCTTGTCTGCTTGTGACAAGTGATATATGTGGTTACCAATGTGAATAGATGATATTTGTGGACACATTGATTGCCTAGTCTTTTTGGGGTGGGGTTGAGGGAATATTTTGACTCACAATTATTGGCACTAGTATATTAAAATTTCTGTTTATTTTACCAAAAAACTAAAAGAGTAAATCCAAAATTTATAATTATACTAGTTAGGAAAAATGATGTTTATGGATTTAATATTTATTCACAATTTTATTTTAATCTCGAAACTTTTTCACTTTATCATGAATCCTTTTAATCTCAGTTGCAAGATCCTTAACAATACCGATATGACTCACTTTATCGAAAAATCTTCCAACTTTACCCCTTTTCTAGATGCAGTTTCGATTGAACCAGAAATTTATCAATTACATCTTCAGCTTTATGTACCGTTTTTGAATATCTTTAACCAATTGATCCCATTGTTTGCTATCGCTGTGGGTATTTCGAAAGCATCGTCAAGGAACGCTTTTAGGCGTTGAACTTCTTCCAATAAATTATTGAATTCATCATCTGCTCCTTTAATTAACGCCACATTTTCGCTTAATAGCTGCAGCAAATTCTCCTCCCTCTCCCAATCTCAATCATCTCTCTCCTCCCCACTCTCGCTTGCCAGATATACAAATATATATGTATACCAATTACATATATACAATTATCTGACAGATATACATATACAATTTGACATATATACATATACAATTTGTGTATCTTCACTCTCCTCCTTCTCTCAATATCGCTCGTCTCTCTCCTCCCTCTCTCAATATCGCTTGCCTCTCTCCTCTCTCCTCTCTCTAACATGTAGCTATGAATCATAATTAGCAAATTATAGCTATCAAGCCTAATTAAATTTATTTCAATGGCTATTTGAGAAATATTCTCAATAATACATTCTTGTTATAAAAGTAGATCACATATATTTTGTTTAAGAAAATAATCGAATATGTTATTTAATTTGTTGACTGAAATGACATAAATATGATTTTTTTTTTCAAAGTTTGATGACATATTTGAGCATTTTCCCTTTTAAAATATAAGATTTCATTAATGGTGAGGTTGAATCATAATTGACCACGTGTAAAATACTAATTTGACATATATACATATACAATTTACCTCTCTTCACTCTCCTCCCTCTCCCAAAACAAATTCACATGTGGAAACGATGAAATATATTCATAATTTTTTAAATAAAAATTAATAAAATTAATTTAAAGTTATTTTTTTCCACTTTCCTACATTTCGTTAGAATAGAAATAATATGTAGGTCATTTTTATAATGAAAAATACATTAAACTCTAATTCACAAAGGAAAGGTTATATTATATCCTCAACAATGTGGAAATTAGTTTCATGGCTACCATTAGTCTAGTGGGTGACGGCATTTCGATGTTAAGGTAGTTTCTTTGCAATTTTTTTTGTATCTACCTATTAAGCATTGTATAAATTACACGAATATAAATAATGTGTTTCTTATTCGACTACCAAATTACATGCCCAAACCTTTAGTTGGAGTTTGGATATAGATTTAGTTAAAATTTGAGTAAGAGTTTTTAAGGACATGTATAATGTAGCTAAAATTTGTTTGAACACTTTCTGATTGTGGTACTGTTATAGTGGAGATCAACTTTAGTTTGATTGATGAGATACACGCAGGAGTTAGTGATAAGTTAGAAGTTTGGAAAAAGACCCTAGAATCTAAAAGTTTCAGATTAGTAGGACTAAAACAAAGTACATGAAATGGAAGATCAGTGACACAGCATATGATGCAGAGGTGGAATGTGAAGATCGATGCACTATTCATATCAATAAGAGAAAGCTTAAAGTGTCTTGAGTTCATAATTCAAGGAGATGAGAAAATTGACGATAATGTCACACACCATATTATAGTGGGGTGAGTGAAAAAGAGGCTAACCTGTGATGGTTAGACCAACACTATTGTATGAGACAAAATATTGATTAGTCAAGAATATCCATGTTCAGAAGATGAAGATGCTTAGATGAATGTGTATACATAAATTAGGAACAAATTTAGTTATATGGGATAAGGTGGGAATGACCCTCATGACGGAAAAGATGAGGAAACGAGACTAAGATGTTTTAAATATGTGAAGAGGAAGTATAAGGATACGTCACTACTGAGAAGGTTTGAGAGGTTGAGTTAGGAGGTAGTTATAGTCCGAAGAACTAGCGGAGATGATTAGATAGAATATGCAACTTCAGCTAACTATAAGAACAACTATTAATAACCTTAGATAGGAAGGACTTAAAAGATATAAAAAAAATTATGATTAAAGAAGAACTTATTTGAATTTCGAAAGTTAAAAGGTGTCACATAAATTGGTACGAAAGAGAATATTAAACTTTATTCTATATGATATATCACTCAAAAATTGAGAAATCGCTTAAACAATTGTGGACTCAATTATTGTCCCCAAGTGATATTTTCCTTCACTAGTGATATAAGGGACCTCTAAAGGATATGATTGAACAAAAAGGGATTCGATATGATTAGGATTACCAACAACTAGAGATGCTCAAACAAAATCACTTTTAAGTCTTGGAAGAAGAATATAAATAAAAGTGTAAAGCAACGAAATATTATATAATAACTTTCACTTATAGCAAACACAAAAATCATATTTGTATGTTAAAATTATAATTTGCATAATTGCTCCATACAAATTTTATAGTTTAATTAATCAAATAAACTATGGCTATAACATTTTGAATAAATAGTTTGTTATTTCATACAATTTTTTCAATATTATAAGTCCTTTGGACATAAAAAAGAAAATTTTAAAAATTACTATATGGTTATAAATTGAATTGATCTTTAGCTAATTTTTTAAGATAATCTATTTTTAGTTCGAAAAATTGATTTCAATGATTTTCTTAGTCACAAAATGACAATGAAATTGAATTAAAATTCGTATTTGTTGCCAATTTTTAAAAAAATGTGAAGCTCGTGGTAATTTCTAATAGAGCCAAAGGAGGATCTATGTGTAAGAGAGGGGGTGCCATGCACTTGGTGACTCGATCAAATCTTCATTTTTATATATAGGCATACTATATAAACATGACCCTTAACTTGACGTCAGTCTATAACTATGACTTTTAACTTTGGGTGTGCACAAATAGACACTTAAACTTGTATAAAATTGAACAAATAGATACATTCGTCCTACATGACATGCACCCTGCATGACAAATTTGTGTCCTACGTGCGTCCTATGTGTATTATGTCATGTAGGACACGTGTGTCTACTTGTTCAATTTCATAGAAGTTGAAGTGCCTACTTCTGCACACTCAAAGTTGGAGGGCATAATTGTCCGCTGAAGCCAAGTTAAGGATCATGTTTATGTATTATGCCTTATATATATAATAACACAAATCTCATTAGCTTAGAGGCTAATTACACAAATCTCATTAGCTCTATTATAGTTTTTGCCATATTTTAATACCTAGAAACATATATTCAAGGTGTCCAAATAAATATATCTCAGATATATATTAAATAGATACATCTAATTATATGTATCTAAATATAAAATGTAACTGAAAATTATCAATTTAGGAGCAAATCAAACAAAAAAGTACTCCTGCTGCCACTATTTTAATATATAGCACGGCTATACTCTTTTCCTCCATCTGCAGAAGGGAATCAGGACTTCGATCTGGGTTCATGTGTATGATGTCGCACCTGGATTGAACAAACTCCCCTTGATCAGTTAACTCACAATAGCTTTGCTACAGTAGCTTAAATGCTCCAACTAGTCTGACACCATCTAGTCTCAACCCGAACCATCTAATCAAGTCAAAAGAGTAATACCAACTTAACCAAATACTAAATCATGAACTAGAACACAAATACTAAAAATGAAGGGTCAGGTTATTACAAGAAAATGCATTTCACTTGAAATTTTGTTATGAAGTTTTTATGAGTGAAAGAAAAATTCATCGAAAACCGGTTTTTTCGTGTGGATTCATAATTTGAACTTCAGAACCTTCCAATTCAAAAATACATAATGAACTAGAATTCATAAAGATTCCAAGTGGGAAATAAGGCAAACATTTTATTTGTTTGGAATAACAGATTAGTAGCATAGACTCTTCACTTTTGATGCTGCACCCGCATGCACCCGTTAACAATTTTGAAGAGTCCAAGCAACACAGAATAACAGTCTTTCGAAACATGAGCCATAAAGGCGCAAACTATTATATAACAACAACACATGAAAGGAACACTTCCACAAAAATAAACAAAGCAAATACAACAAAAACAGAATAAACGCACAACAATTATACAACTGAAAAACACACACTCCATATACATGAAACCAGGATCCCAACAAGGTCGATGTCTCGATCCTCTCCTGCAGAAATGAGGAAAATAGTAAATAAATTTATATTGAAATAAAAAGAACAGTATTTTCTAGTATGAATCCTCGTTGAACCATTCACACAAGTAATAACAGAGTGCAATTCAGAATAACTAAAGTTTTTGTCGACATGACCAATAGAGATTTAATCATGTCAATATAAAATGAAGGCATAATACATAAACATAACCCTTAACTTGGCTTCAGCTGACAACTATGTCCTCCAACTTTGAGTGTGCACAAGTAGACACTTACCCTTGTATAAAATTGAACAAGTAGCCACACGTGTCCTACATGACATAATACACGTAAGACGCTACGTATGACATAAAATTGCAATGTAGGGTGCTATGTAGGACGAATGTGTCTATTTGATCAATTTTATACAAGTTTAAGTGTCTAGTTGTGCACACCCAAAGTTAAAGGTCATAGTTGCCAACTGACGCCAAGTTAAGGGTCATGTTTATGTATTATGCCTAAAATGAATTTGACTAACCTTTGAACCTTCACTGTGTGTCCTTGGAATCAGTTTCGGGAGGGAATATGGTGAGCTTGAATTTCGGTTTCTTGCTTTCTATCTCTTTTGCAGATTTGACTGCTTCTTTGCTATTGTCCAGTCTCATCTCTTGAAAGTTATGTATATCAGCCAATCCAAGTGGCACAGCCTTGAGTTTATCACATGAGATAAGAACAAGGTGCCGAAGTATTGGGAAATTAAGACTTGATGCCATCCAAGATTCTAAGTCTGACCTTTCAATCCACAGCATCTGGAGAGCGCTAAAACCTCCTATCTCCGGCATCCAAGAGTCACCTATGAATGCATTTTCCTTCAACTTTAAGACTTCCAGGTGTTCCAACTGTGCCAATTTATTTGCATCGCTCCAAGAAAACCTTGTGTTTACCAAAGTTAACTTCTTCACTGTCCGTACGAGTCTGAAGAATGCTGGAGGAAGGTGAATTGCTTTATTTATGTAAAGAACATCATTTAACAGCTTCAAATGTTCAAGGCATTTTAGCTCTTCAAGATTGCTGATTCCACCCTTGGGTTCAAGAAAAGATGCCATTTGCCCTCGAATGCTCAATTTTTTCAGAAGACAAGCCTTTGCTAGTACGTTTTTTTTGCAACTTTCTGGCGCGACCATAGAAAGAGTTTGTAGACAAGAAGTTTTACCGGTTGTGGTTGCAGGTGCTGGCAATTTTGCAGGTATGTTGGTGTGGAGATGCCTCAACTGTAACATGTTCCATATGTCTGCTTTTACGTCAAGAGTGGGCTCTGAGGTACTTGTATTAAGTATAAGAGTTTGTAAATTCCAGAAATCACCTAAGGGCGGATGAAGGGCCTTAATGTAACCCGAGATAGCAATATACCTCAAATGAAATAATTGGTTAAAGTCTTTGGAGAAAAGAAATTTGAGAGATTCAACATCCAAGACCCTTATAAGTGGAAATGCTTTGTGAAGGAGTTTGATTTCATTACGAGACAATTCAGTTTGTTTTTGTTTTGAGGAAAAACAATAGAAAGATCTGACATGTTCTGCAGAAGGTTTTGTGGAGAGAAAGTCATTCAGAGTAGATGGTTGAATACACAATCGACGACAGGTATCTGAGTCCTGTATAGAAGGAACAGCGTTATCAACTGTTGTACATATTTCTTGAAAAAGCCATTTGTTAGCAGCCTTTCTTCTGCAAAACTCGTGTAACATGCCATGAAGACGACATGTCTTTATTTGACCATCAGACCTCTTTTGCAACAATATCACTAAATTCCTATTAACAAGATCATTCAAATGATGCTCTGCTATCTCCTCAAGAGTGTATGACTGCTGGGGCTTTATTAACCCTTCCGCAATCCACATGCGAATCAATTTCCAAGCAGGGATATCAAAGTCCCGAGGAAAGATACCACAATATAAAAAGCACGTTTGCACTTCTTGAGGCAAACGATCGTAACTCATCTCTACAAATACACCACTATCTCTATTATAATTGCTATAATGATGTTGTGCCACATTTCTCTCAACTATTTGCCAATCATTTGTAGTCGAACAACCTCTTAATGCTCCTGCAATTACCATTAGATTAAGTGGTACTCCACCACAGCGTACTGCAATTTTTTTTCCAAAGTTTACTAATTCATCGGGACAACCTCCCTTGCTAAAAACTCTCTTTTCCAACAATTCAAAACTTTCTTTTCCATTCAAGAATTTCAGATCATGAGGTTCTGTATTGGCATAAGTAGCTAAATATCTGTCACGTGTGGTCATTACGATTTGATGCCCCTTTTTGTTTTCTGGGAAAACTTTCTTTACATCATCAATGACTTCAGCTACCCACACATCATCCAAAATAATGAGACATCTACCTCGATTACTGATAAAAGCACTTATCACTTTAGCTAATGTATCCACATCATCATTGAGATGATCTTCTATGCGTTTTGTGAAGAATTTGAGAATCCTGAGATAAATATCCTTTATTTTGTATTCCGTACCAACGTAAACCCAAAGGATGTTAACAAATTCATATGAAAGCTTGGGATCATTGTAGATTTTTCTTGCCAGTATAGTTTTTCCAAGTCCGGGCATACCCACCACTGGGATAATATCAAGTGATTCTTCCCGTCCTTTAACAAGTCGGTTGATCACTTTTTCAGCTTCCTCATTAAACCCGACCACTTCATCATTGTCCAAGAGAAGACCCTTTTTAACATAATAATCAAACAGAATGCATTAAAAAACAGTGCGGATAAATTTTGCAATTATAATTATAAAAATTCTAAAGTTCATGCAATGCCACCGGCCATAACCATAAGATATAACTCTTCGCAAACATGACTGCAAAAGGATTTCTTAACTCTTAGTCCAACTCTTGTTTGCTTGTGACAAGTGATATATGTGGTTACCAATGTGAAGAGATGATATTTGTGGACACATTGATTGCCTAGTCTTTTTGGGGTGGGGGTGGAGGGAATATTTTGACTCACAATTATTGGCACTAGTATTTTAATATTCATAAATTTCATTCCCTTTTTTTTTTGAAAACTTAATGTGAGGGGACCATTAGAATGTTTATGATTGAAATATTTTTTTTCATTAATCATTGATTTTTTACTCAAAATATTTATACACTTTACACAAATATATGTGATATTTAAAGTAATGAAACTATAACTAAAGCCACTCCATGAATTTAAAATTAATGTAAAGGGAGTCTCATAATTTCAAAAAAAATTGTACACTAACTAAATTAAAACGAAACAAAAAAAAAATACCTTTAAAAACTTTTTCTAAATATACCCTTGTTAAAATTCTATAAATGGGTAGATACAAATTATATTATTGGATTTTCTGTTATTATATTAAAATTTTATTAATGGGTAATACAAATAATATAATCATATGAATTGTGTCAAGACACACTAACATATTTTTTCTGTCCCAATTTATATAATTTACTTTCCTTTTCAGTTAATCTCAAATAGATTTATAGCTACACAAATATGTACTACTATTTATTTTAGACTACAAGTTCATAAGTCTTTTCTTAAATTCCGCATTAAATCACACTAACTGATTGAATTGAAAGTAAACAATACCTGTTCCTGGACACCTTTTTTAGGGAGCTCAAGAACTGGTCTAGGCTGAAAAGCTTGTTGATTATTTTCTCGAAGCTTTTTCACCTTATCATGAATCCCTTTAATCTCAGTTGCAAGATCCCTAACAATACCGATATGATTCACTTTATCAAAAAATCTTCCAACTTTACCCTTTTCTCGATGCTGTTTCGATTGAACCAGAAATTTATCAATTACATCTTCAGCTTTATGTACTGTTTTTTGAATATCTTTAACCAATTGATCCCATTGTTTGCTATCGCTGTGATATTTCGAAGCATCATCAAGGAACGCTTTTAGGCGTTGAACTTCTTCCAATAAATTATTGAATTCATCATCTGCTCCTTTAATTCACGCCACATTTTCGCTTAATAGCTGCAGCAAATTCTCCACCAGAAAGTTCACCACTGTATCTGCCATTTCTCCTTGTTGATTAAGAAATACCAGAGGATAATTTTAAAGAGAACAAGTTTTTTTTTATTCAGCTAATGGCGATGAGCTGTTCAGGTTTTCAGTATATAAAGTGCAATATGCGGAAAAGGATTTTTTTTTTTTTTTTTTTTATAGTTGACTGAATTGTTTAACAAGTCTTTGTGGTTATTCTATTTTGTTCGGAGCGTCACTCTCGAATAGGTCCTTCAGTGTGCGTTTTGGATTTAGTTTAGGCTCCAATGTTGGCTCCGGATATTGGATGGAAAATCAAAATAAAAATAAAAATCTAAAGGTAAGATATAATATAGGGGATATTACACAGATAAACAAATATATACAAGTTAATTAGCTGACATAGTTATAATTACCACTCGTAGCTCAATTTTAGCTATAATTACGTGCACCTCTCTCCTCTCTTCCTCTCTCTCGCTTCTCTCCTCTCTCCTCTCTTATACATATACAAATACAAATTATACATATACATATACAATTATATGACAGATATACAAATATAATTCACCTTAATTCCACTCTCTGCCCTCTCTCCTTCCTCTCCCAATCTCAATCATCTCTCTCCTCCTCAATCTCGCTTGCCAGATATACAAATATATATGTATACAAATTACATATATATAATTATCTGACAGATATACATATACAATTTTACATATATACATATACAATTTGTCTACCTTCACTCTCCTCCCTCTCTCAATATCGCTCGTCTCTCTCCTCCCTCTCTCAATATCGCTCGCCTCTCTCCTCTCTCTCTCAATATCGCTCGCCTCTCTCCTCTCTCTAACATATAGCTACGAATCATAATTAGCAAATTATATATAGCTATAAGCCTAATTAAATTTATTTTAATAGCTATTTGCGAAAATTTCTCAATAATATATTCTTGTTATAAAAGTGGATCACATATATTTTTTAAGAAAATAATCAAATATGGTATTTAATTTATTGACTGAAATGACATAAATATGAGTCTTTTCTCAAAGTTTATGACATATTTGAGCATTTTCCCTTTTAAAAAAGAAGATTTCATTAATGATGAGGTTGAATCATAATTGACCACATGTAAAAAATGATTTTACAAAATCAAAATTGTTATCAGTTTACAAATAATGACATGTATGAATCTTTTCTCAAACGGAAATAACATAGATGAACTACTTTTAACTGATGAAATATTTGAGTTTTTCCCTTTATTTTTTATTGTTACATAAATTAAGTAAAAAAAAAAAGTAAAAACAAATTCACGTGTGGAAACGATGAAATATATTCATATATTTTTAAAATAAAAATTAATAAAATTAATTTAAAGTTATTTTTTTCCACTTTCGTTACATTTCGTTAGAATAGAAATAATATGTAAGTCATTTTTATAATGAAAAATATATCAAACTCTAAATGTAAAGTTGAATGGACATATTATGTCCTCAACAATGTGGAAATTAGTTTCATGGATCCCATTAGTCTAGTGGGTGACGGCCTTTCGATGTTAAGGTAGTTTCTTTGCAATTTCGATACGTATATATATTTATATTTTTCTGTGGACTGTCTCTATTGTTTGTATTAGTTGACCCAATAGGATAAGACACTTTTTGATAATCGTTAATTATACATGTATGATAATCCAAAGTTTCTAAATGGCTAAAACAAGTAATATTTCTACATCTTAATGATCGTTTGGTAGTTGATTAGAGTTATATAGGTATAAGTAATGTAGAGAATAGTTATGAGTGAATTTATATATCATTTTATGTAGATATTAGTTTGGCAAAGATTAGTTATTTATGTATTAGTTATACATGTATTAATTATTACATCTTTTATTGTATATAAAATAATACGAACATTCTCATAACTTATACATATATTATTTATATGGATATCTAAATTGTCAACCAAGTGTTTGTATTAATTATATACATGAATAACTTATCTATCAAGTGTTGTATAAATTATACGAAAATAAATAGCATATTTCTTATCTAACTACCAAATTACGAGCCCAAACCTTTAGTTGGAATTTGGATATAAATTTGGTTAAAATTGATTGAGTAAGAGTTTTTAAGGACATGTATAATGTAGCTAAAATTTGTTGGAACACTTTCTGATTGTGATACGGTTATAATAGTGGAGATCAACTTTTAGTTTGATCTATGAGATGCACATAGGAGTTAATGATAAGTTAGTAGTTTGGAAAAAGATCCTAGAATCTAAAAGTTTCAGGTTACTAGGACTAAAACAAAGTACATGAAATGGAAGATCAGTGACGAACATATGATGCGGAGGTGGAATATGAAGATCGATGCACTATTCATATCAATAAGAGAAAGCTTAAAGTGTCTTGAGTTCATAATTCAAGGAGATGAGAAAATTGACGATAATGTCACACACCATATTATAGTGGGGTGAGTGAAAAAGAGGCTAACCTGCGAATTACATTTAAAATAAACTATGGCTATAACATTTAATTTAAATTAATAGTTTGCTATTTTATACAATTTTCCCAATATTATAAGTCCTTTGGAGATAAAAAAAAAAGAAAATTTTAAAAATGACTATTTGGTTATAAATTGAATTGATCTTTAGCTAATTTTTTAAGAAGATCTTTTTTTAGTTCGAAAAATTGATTTCAATGATTTTCTTAGTCACAAAATGAACAATGATATTGAATTAAAATTCGTATTTGTTGCCAAATTTTTTTAAAATGTGAAGCTCGTGGTAATTTCTAATAGAGCCAAGGGCGGATCTATGTGTAAGAGAGAGGGTGCCATGCACTTGGTGACTTGATCAAAACTTTATATTTATATATAGGCATAATACATAAACATGATCCTAACTTGGCGTCAGCCGACAACTATGACCTTTAATTTTGGGTGTGCACAAGTAGACACTTAAACTTGTATTAAATTGAACAAATAGACACATTCGTCCTACATGGCATGCATCCTACATGACAAATTTGTGTCCTACGTGGCGTCCTATGTGTATTATGCCATGTAGGACACGTGTGTCTACTTATTCAATTTCATAGAAGTTGAAGTGCCTACTTCTGCACACTCAAAGTTGAAGGGCATAATTATCCGCTGAAGCCAAGTTAAGGGTCATGTTTATGTATTATGTCTTATATATATAATAAATTAATAATACAAATCTCATTAGCTTAGAGACTAATTACACAAATCTCCTTAGCTCTATTATAGTTTTTGCCATTTTTTATACCTAGATACATATATTCAAAATGTCCAAATAAATATATTTCAAATATATACTAAATAGATATATCTAATTATATATACCTAAATATGAAATGTAACTGAAAATTATCAATTTAGGAGCAAATCAAACAAAAAAAATACTCCTGCTGTCACTATTTTAATATATAGCGAGGACTAAGACTTCGACAAAGACTGGGTCAACATTATATATAAAGTTATTACAAACATCATATCTTCACCAACTACAATGAACTCATATTTCAACCCAATCACATGTTACTCCTTAAAATATGGAATAAGGCACAAATTCTCTCACGCGCCTCACCTATGTGGAGTCACGAAATTAATGTGTCATGTGAGAAAAGGTGTATGAAATTACAAAAAAAATGAATTCGGGGAGTAATAGAACTTAAGTTTAATTAAGATGTGTCTCTAAAATTTCGGTCATAATTTAAAGAATACTTATGCCTTATCCCTTAAAATATCTACTTGGAATCCATTATTTTGGATATGCGTCCAATGACACTATTTGGAGGGGACATTTTTGAGGCTGAGTAGAAAAGGAAAGGACATGTGTATTTTTTTATTTTTGGTTTTTCACACAATCTACGATTTTCATATTAAAATTCGATTAAATTTTAATTTATACCAAAAATTATATGTTGAGGGATAAAATATTTCCTACCAAAGGTGACTCTCTATTTAGAGGGACTCGAATTCGAAACTATTGATTAAGAATGAAGGATTAGTTACCACTCCACCACAATCCTTATTGGCGAAAGGATAGGACATGTGTTTGCGGTTGTGTGTAGACATTTACGAGTATGAATCAAAAGGAAGACTTATCGCTATTAAAAAAAAAACAAAGACTTAAAAAAAAAAAAATACATACACATGACTCTTAACTTGACGTTAGCTGATAATTATGACTTTTAACTTAGGGTGTGCACAAGTAGACACTTAAACTTGTATAAAATTGAACAATATAGACATTTTCGTTCTACATGGCACCATACATGGCAATTTTGTGTCCTACGTGACATCCTACATGTATTATGCCATGTAGGACACATGTGTCTACTTGTTCAATTTTATAAAAGTTTAAGTGTTTACTTGTGCACACTCAAAGTTGGAGGTCATAGTTGTCCGCTGAAAATGTTAAATGTCATGTTTATGTATTATGCCTAAAAAACTAGGTCAATTTTAAGCATTTGGACATATAGTTTTATCTCGTGATTTAAAAATTATTATTCGAATAAATAATTTTATCTCGTGATTTCAAATCATGAGCTGAAATTCCATTTTTCTTTAAAAAATTATTTTGAGAATTTCATATCATGATTTCATATTTTTTTATTAACAAATATTAACCCACAAATTTATATTTTATAAAAGAAAATTCCACCATTTTATATCTTTTTTTTTTCAAGAATACCAAAGAAGTGATGAAATATTCAAGGAATATAAACATGATGATATAGTTACTAATGATATTGATCATGTTCAATTTTATTAAAAAAATAGTACACTACAACTCAGATTCAATTTTATTTTAGAATAACTTTGTGATAGTGTATAAAAATCCAAATTACATATTTAAATAAAACTTCAACTTTATCTCATATAATTTCATATCATGATTTTAAATTCAATTCTTATTTTCACTATTTTTTAATATATAGCGAGGACTAAGACTTTGTCAACTTTTATAATTTAATATTCAAGAACCATCCATTTAATAACTCCAACTTTTTTTTGGTTTCCCATTGACAGTATGTTAACTACGATAAAAACAACTTTATATATATATATATATATATATATATATATATATATATATATTACAAAAATATTCCTTGAATGGTATGGTTCACTATTTTGAAGTTCGATTTTGATATTTTTTGCAGTATGATAAATTGTTAATCATAGTTTGTTAAATTTCGACTAATATATACTCATATAATAGAGTACTATGACTTCGACAATATAGAAAATATCTCGATTGAATCATAGTAACACATTACACATGTAGAAATGTATAATCAAAAGAAAGTGGAAATAAATTATGTTGTTTATGTAACTATATACTTCAGTATGATATTCAGTATTTTTGTATTAACTATATACTTATATGTAATTATATACTTGTATAAAGTTGAGTAAGTAAACACATGACTTCTATGTTGCATAATACACGTAGGACACCACGTATGATGCAAATTACCATATAGGGTGCCACGTACGTAGAACGCAACAATGGACGTAGGTTATGGACTTTGGGTGCTTAAGCACCCATTGCTTTTTGTGACGAACACTATTATTTGTGTACAATATATAATAATTCATTCAAATATATTAACTAAGCACCTACTCTATATATAATTTTAAAACTTAAAATAATTAAGCACTCATGATATAAAATTTATGAATTCGTCATACTGATAGAATGTATGTATTTATTTGTTTAACTTTATACAAATGTCTACTTGAGCACACTAAAAATTAGAAGACAAATATAAAATAAAACACCATATTTATGTATCGTGCCAAATATAAATATCATAACTTCACCAACTGCAATAAACTCATTTCTCAACCTATTCACATGTTGCTCTTTAAATTATCTACTTGGAATCCATTATTTTGGCAATGAGTCAAGAGTAGAAAAGGTAATGTATGATTTTCATATTAGAGCTTGATCGTCGAATTGCTTTTATATTAAGGGATAAAATACTCACAAGTGTGACTTTCTATTTAGAAGGATTTGAATTTATGACATTTGATTAAGAATAAAAAAATATTTATTACTCTATCACAACTCTTATTAATTAAAGGAGTAAGGACATGTGTTTGCAGTCATGTGTACATATTTATGAGTCTGAATAAAAAAGGACATGATGATATGAAGACTCATCGCTATTAAAAAAAGAACAAAGACTTGAAAAAAACTTGGTCAACTTATTAAGCATTTGGACATATAATTTATCTCGTGATTTAAAATTAGTATTTGGATAAGTGATTTTATTTCGTGATTTCAAATCAAACGGTGAAATTCCAAATTTTTTAAAAAACATTTAATTGAGAATTTCATATCATGATTTTATATTTTTTAAATACAAAAATTAACACACAAGTTTATATTTTATAAAAGAAAATTTCACCATTTTATATCTGTATTTTTTTTGTGTGAATACCAAAAAAGTTATGAAATATTCACAGAATATAAACATAATGATATAGTTACTAATGATATTGATCATGTTTCATTTTATTAAAAGTAGCATACTACAACTCAAGTTCAATTTTACTTTTTTTTTTACTTAACTAAAGTTCAATAAAATAAATATTATATTTTTTTAAAATAACTTTGTGATAGTGTATAAAAATTCAAATTGTATATCTAAATAAAATTTTAACTTCATTTCATATGATTTCATATTATAATTTCATTTCACATTATCAAACAGAGCCGTACAACATATTCCACTACATTATTTATACACACCTTTGGTGATGTGAAGACCTCATTGCTAGCTACTAGTTGAAAAACCAAAAAAATACTAGTATCATATTTGTAAGCAATTAAAAGAAGATATGTCAGCTACAGTGGTGAACTTTCGAGTGAATAAAATACTTATGAAGTAGATTGTAACTTTCGATTTAAATACAAAATAATATGTTTACAATCTCAAATTTGAAATTATATATCTAAGCATTGAAAATTATAAATTAATTTAAAATATATTAACAAAACAACAATTACATATCAATGGAATCCCACTAATGAGATCGGAGTGTAGTTTGTACGTAAATTTTATCACTATCTCGTGGAGATATAGAAACTTGACCTTTTTTAACTTGTTAATACCAAACCCAACCAAATCAATAGTCATTTTTTCTTTCAATGCTAAACCAAATCACAAGTTTGAGTTTTTATTCTTCGATTTGACTTGGTTCTGTCACGACCCAAAAATGGACGTGATGGCACTCGTCTTAACCCACCAAGACAAGTCAGCCTAAAACTCAACCATTACAATGAAATGCGGAAATTTTTATAATAAACTCAAATATACCCCCAAAATCTGGTTGTCACGTGTACAAGCCTCTAAAGTATTACAATTGAATCAAAAGAAAAATATAAGTCTCATATGACATTGTTTCTAGAATAGAACAAGATCATAAATAGGAGTAAGAAGGATCGCTGAGAAGATAAACAACTACCTCACAAATCTCTCAGAAGCCTCAGAAAAGAAGATAATAACAAGTACCACAAAAATCCAGGCTCGTAACCTACAAAAATTTGTAGAAGCAAGGGGTGAGTACCAAACCACACGGTACTCAGCAAGTAAACCTCTAAACACGAGCTAAGAGGATAGAATACAAGTACTCATTACACCCTAACCGAACCTTCACAACTATAATCTGTATAACACCAGCCCAACCTAACAGTTCACAATTTACAAAGCACATAGCTCAACACAACACTCTAACAATTTCATATCCTCAACAACAACAATAGTTTTATATCCTCAACAACAACACTCTAACAATTGTATATCTTCAACAACAAGCTCAATATTCATCAGTCACAAGTTCCATAGAAAGGCACTCACAAGATCAGCAACGCACAAGATCAAGTTCACCAATAATAAAGAAATGCAATGCAATGAAATGCAAAGTCAAGTATAGTGATGCATGTCTGACCTAATGATACACACCCGCTGTCTCTCAGTCCGGGACCCATGGGGGACATATCTGTCCATGCATCCATCGCGGCGCGCGATACGACCCTCGATAATAGTAACCATCGCGGCGCGCGATACGTCCCTCAAAATATAGTATCCGTCGCGGCGCGCGACACGTCCCTCGAATTATAGTATCCATCGCGGCGCGCGATACGTCCCTCGAAATGGTACATCCTCTTTATTTTCTTATTCTTTCTTAATGCACATAACACTTGTCAGAACCATGTCTCAGAACAATGCAAATAACATGTTCACACAAATAATGAGGAGATGACCATTTTCATAACATTGCACAATTCACAACAAGACAATCAGGATACAACATCAACAATGATTTAACAAGCCTTTCAAACAATTCCCAACACATCACACAAACAATTGATCACATTGCCTTTTATTATCCCTTTTTCATCATTAGGATTAATCAATGTGGACAAGTCAACCCATCACCAAGCCTCATTACCCTAAACACATATTACAAGGAAATACATGAATTCCATACACTTAACAAGGGTTTAGAAATCCACTTGCCTCAAATAGTCGAACAATTACTCCAAAACTTGAGCCTTCCCGTTTCGTTAGGCTTCCAAATCAATGCAATCTATTCAAATAATCATTCACAATAAGTTTTCAAAACTAACAAAAATCATATTACTATAGGTCTAGCCTAGACCCAAAAACTTACACCAACCTAAAATCAAGTTTCTAAATTTTGATGTCAATTATCATGTCAACCCTCATATTTCCAAATTTCAAGTCTAGGGTTAAGTTTCCATTCTCCAATACCATAAATCTAATGATATTACCTAATATTTAATTACATGTCTCAATCTATCAAAACTTGATCTTTTATACAATACTAGTTATTGTCGTTTGTGCATGAAGTGGCCGTTCTGGCTGGCATTATCTCACTGCTTATATCAACAACTTACTTTAATTTATTTCATGAAGAGCAAGGATGATTTTTGCAGACAAGAAGACACGTTAACCTATTGCTTGATAATAAATTATTTAATTCATTCTTTTTAAGCAATAATGCAAGATTCATCAACTAATCACAAGTTCACAACCAATATTACAAATTTATCTAAAACTTCAAGTCTACCAGTGAATAATACTTACGCTCCAACCCTTTTTCACTTCCAATTTTCTTTACACTCGCCAACAATATCACTAATCAGTGATAATTTCCACGCCTACCATCACAACTTCAATAATTTCCTCACAATTGCCACAAAAACTTGTCCCCCAAATTCAAAACTCACATGAAGCAACATTAATAGAAGGAATCAATAGATTATAAAACCAATATAAAGCTCCTTACCCTCCCAGTGACAACACATTCATTACGTAATTAGAGAGTTCAAATTTGAAGCTCCTACCTGAATGCCGTCGCTTTCGTGTGAAGCCGCCGCAGGTAAGTTCTCGCCCAAAACCCTTTTAAGCTTTAATTTATTATGTTATGTATAAAGTGGGTTTCAAAATGTATTAGAGTACATAATTTATGGACTCGACCCATTAATCACCAATTAAATTAATTAAATAAAAATTTACCTAATTCAAAATTTATGAGAAAAGTTGAAATAGTTCTAGTACTCAAAATGACCTAACTGGTCATTACAGGTTCGTTAGTTTGATTTGGCTTAACTATTTGACTTGTAAACCCCTTGACGAATTCAAGATTTTAAATTTGTGGATGCTTGCTTTTAAAATATAAATTTACCATAAATTACATCATCATATATTATTAAAAGTGGGAAGCCTCAAGTTGCAAAGTTGAATTACCATTTTATCCCTATACTAAATTAAAATATTATAAAATATCTAATTAATTAAATATTAAATATGCCTAAATTGCTAAGTTGATTCACTTATTGTTAAAATAAAGTAGGAGAATGAGGAGTTGTAAAAATAATTAATTATAAAGTTACGAAAAACTATTAGAGAAACTTTTCGTTTCTCCATCTGATCAGTTTTAGGTGTAATTTTTATCATAATGTGTATTAATACCACACCTCCACTATCTCATCATTAATCTTCACACCTTCATAATCTTCCCACACTCTCAAGAAATTAATGGCATGATTATGATACCTTTTGATTTTACTCAATGATGTCCTATAAAGTGTGGTATTTGACACAACAAACTATACACTTTGAAGAGACTTAGGTACACTTTGGAAGAAATAAAAAAAAATTGTCTATATTTATATTGTTTTTATCCTTTAGTTTAATATCACTTTTAGCTTCATCAATTCATAACACTGATCACTAATTCTCCTTATATTCGTTTGTTGTTTACAGAAAGGAAATGTGTACAAATTGTTAGATCATCTAATGGAGTTTACAACGAGAGAAGGGATGTTGAAATCTTCCCGGAGGTTGAAATCAATCTTTAAAAGAACAAGTTGGACTTTAAGCAACTTTATTGATAACCATGATCATTTTCATGTTCTATGAAATTACATTATTCCTATAATTGTTATTTCCTTTTTTTTTTATCTGATCTGATATTTCAAATCCTTGAATGAATTCTACTGTAACGGTTTGTTCATTATGATAATTTATTTTAATATTATGTTGACATTAGATATTATTGTACGAAAATGCTTTGTTTGGGACCTAAAGCCGGTGATTTCTTCATACTTAAAGCTTTGAACATCTAGATTATATATATTGGAAGCTCATATATATATATATATATATATATATAAAAACAATGGTTGTTGCATGACCTACCAATAAAAAT
The DNA here is from genome assembly GCF_900185275.1 of Solanum verrucosum. NCBI lineage: Eukaryota > Viridiplantae > Streptophyta > Magnoliopsida > Solanales > Solanaceae > Solanum > Solanum verrucosum. Next base: position 21,227 of record NW_026019864.1, read on the forward strand.
AAATTTATTCATGTAAAACTCTAAGTTGCAAATAAAAACATTTTAATTTTCGCATTATATTCATGCTTTAGATAAGTTATTTTTTATTTTTTATGTATAATTATTATTATTTTAAAATTTTTCCTTATTATCATATTAAATATCATATTTTTTTCTTGTTGTTTTTAACACGTCATGAGATCAAAAGAGAATTATTAAGAAATTGCAATCGAAGTTTTGTAATTGAAGATGTTTTGATCTAATATATATACTCAACAGTTAACACAATATACCGCTAGGAGTGTAAATCACATATCGCCAACCGTTTGATGCAATGTTAATTAATTTTGTTTAGCTTTGGTTGCATGTTATATTATTGTTGGTTTGGCAATTTTCATTTTAAAGAAAATTATTAGCTTGTAGACTTCACAATTTATAATGTGTTTTAGTTTCTATTTGAGGAATCAATTATTGAATAGGCAATGAGAAAATCGCCTTTCATGATTCAAGTAGTAAGCTCGAATTCATGATTGAGAAAGGAATTTTTCAAGTGCAATTTAAAATTTTCTACTATTCTTAACATCTCATTATAAAGAATTTTTTTAATTATTTTATTTGATTAAATATAGTTCTTACAAAATATAACACGATAATCATGTTTCAATTTTAACATCTATCAGTAGTTCAATACAAACTTTATAAAATAGAAATATAATTAAAAAGTAAACTAATCTAACAGTTTCTTAAAATTCATCCTTTAACTATAATTCTCCAAATTAAGAAATCTGCAACCTGAGATGAGAGTTTTAAATAAATTTTACCTTTTTCAAGTATTGAATCGCCATGACATCATAAATATTGAAGGGGTGTCACTCATTAATGATTTTAATTTTTGTGAAGTGAAGAAGGGGGTGACAATTTAAAATAATGTGGAATTATCTTATATCTGAGCATACAAGAATCACATTTTAAATGTCTAAACCACTTATAAATTTGCTATAGATAAAGAAGAGTTTATTTTTATATGCACATGTATATCATTCATTACTATCAAATTTCGAACAATGCATCATTATATTGAGGGCCTTCAAAAGCAATAATCATTCTATTAAATACTAATATTATAATTTTGTGAAAGACAAAATTAAATATAATCATAATCGTAATAAATATTATATTAGATATAAATATATCATAATATTTGTTGCATCTATACCACATATTTGTTCTTAAAAATACAAACAATAAACTCTCTAAATATTGTGCAAGCCTAAGTTAACTAACAAGTTAAATTTTTTAGGTTTACATAAACAACCTACCGATAACAACTCATGAAACACCTAGACTATTGTAAAAAATAATATATATATAATATTTGAATGAGTCAACATGAATTAACATGGAACACACGTGCAACGCACGTGTCCAGAACTAGTAGTAGTATAATTGTAAAAGTGTTTAACTAAATGTTATAGTTAAAAACTCTCCATTTCTAAGAAAAAGTGAATTAACCTTATGAGATTTCTTAACCGGCCAAAAATTCTCAAGAAAAAACAAAAGAAGACTGATCATTTATCACAAAAAATTACAAAATTTTAAATGAAATATAAAGTAAATACACAAAGAATGTATTGGATCAAAAGAAGAAACCATTACAATTCCAAACCAATGCAGTCCAGAGGCGTATCCAGGATGGATGCACTATTATGAAAAATTGCAGCTAAGATATAAATTTGATCGCTTTGACCTTTAGGTTCTTAATATGAACCGTTAAATTTTTAAAATATAGGTCCAAAATATATAATATTACTAGTTTTAAATTTTGATATACACAATTGATTTAATTATATAAATTTTCTTAGGAATTTTCAATGCAACACTATTGAACTTTGAAAGATTAAAGCAAAAAATAAAAGAAAAATGAGTTGAAACGTCAAAAGTGTTACTGATAACCACTTGGAGAGGAGTTACTCAAAAAAATAATATAAATATAAGATTTAAATTTCTATCCTCACTTAGAGAGGTGCACCCAATTATTATCAAATTTTTATATGGTACTTTAAACATGGGTTCACACATCTATATTTAAATATTTTTTAAAAATATAACACCAATATATCTAATTTAGAGAGAGGAGCATGAATTCACGTGAACCCACAAAATCCCCTCTGAATATGCCTCAGCAAAGCACCCAACAAACTTTTCATTCATTGGAGACTAATACTTTAATATAACCATTTTAGAAAAAATTCTCTATAAATATATAAATTTACGTCGGAATTAATAGGTGCTCGTTTGTTTGGTGCACGTGGATCCGCCCCTGCCTATTTGCATTTAAAATAAGAATACAAAACAAAGACCTAACTAAAAACTCAGTCAACTTACAAAATAAGAATACAAAACAGAGACTTAAAAAAATGATTGGGTCTACTTAAAATAGCATTAAAATTAGGCAAATGACATAGTATAAGAAAGAAATTACTTCCTTTCCCTACTTTTTTATTAATTATCAAAAATCCCTATTTTTAGTGTTTTTCGGATACATAATATAGCAGTGTGGATACTTAATATAGCAGCGCGATACTTTAATTAATAACGGGCGTATACTTAAATTATTAAGTTGTTAGCAACACAGATACTTAATTAACGGGCGGATGCATAATATAGCAGCCTGGATACTTTAATTAATAACGGGCGGATACTTAAATTATTAAGTTGTTAGCAGCACGGATACTTAATTAACGGACGGATGCATAATATAGCAGTGCGGATACTTTAATTAATAACGGGCGGATACTTAAACTAATAAAGTATCCGGTTAAGTTAAATTGGGGGAAAATAAGGGATTTTTGTATTTTAGTAAAAGAATAGGGAAATATTGAGAATAAATAAAGAAGTGTTGTGTATTTAAGTAATTTTTCCTTATTTTTATTTATATAACAAATGTGGTGATGTGAAGATGTCATTAGCAATCTCCAACCGAATTCTCTATTTTACTCTTTAAATATAGAGTTTTCTATTTTTTCAGATAACCAACTCTAACTCAATTCTCTATTTTACTCTCTCCTCAATATTATATTATTATTTCTATTTCATTCTTATTTTCTTATTTCATAATATAAATCATTTATTTCTTTTTTTTCAAATAATTACTTTATATAATTTTTAATGTGATATGAAATTATATTTTATTCTAAATTTTTAAACAACATAAATTGCAAGAAAATATAATGTAATACATAAATTAGGGGACAAATTCAAATAAAAGTGACATACAATTACATAAACACACAATTTTTAAAATTATTATGTTGCTCCCATGAATGCTCTATTAATGCATTACGGAGCTCAAAATGAGCATTTTTGTCCTTAATTTTTTTATGTCTAGCTAAAAATTGTTCCAATCGGAGATTTTCATCTACCACCATTTCTATAGTTGGAGTTGGAGCCTCTACGGCATCTTGAATTGGTGCATTGAGATCACGTTCATCCTCAATTATTATGTTGTGCAGTATAATACATGTGTTGACACCCAATTTTGGACCTCCACAATACAAATTAATCATTGAGCTTCTTAAATTCCAAACTATTCGAAATAATTAGTTTTTATAAAGTTCAAGATATTTTCTAAGTATTTGAAGTAATTTTGGTCGCTTTTACAATTTTTGATTATAAATATGCTTTTTTTATTTTTATTTTATAAATATTCAAAAATGGTCTCAAAAAGATTTTAGTTTTACTTAAATACTTTATCAAATTAATTTTGTCTAAATTAGTAGTTTATATTTTGAGTCATTAGTTCATTAGGCTAATTATTTTGTTTTGTTAAAATTAAGAAGCTCGTTAATTAGTTATATTTATTCATTT
>NW_026019864.1:25172-118291 GCF_900185275.1 Solanum verrucosum
GTTATATTACTTTTATATAAGTAAAGTTGAGTTGTTATTGTTTTATCTTTAACAAGCTAAGTTGTTTACACTATTTTGCAAGCTTTATATATTGCATGTGTCGTATTGCTTTATATATTGAGTTCAGTTATTCATGAGTTGAAAAGAGCCAAGGTAAGAGTTCCTTTGTACTCCTTTCAAGTTTAAGTTGTGGTTTAGCTTTCCAGCTCGCATACTCATACATTCAATGTACTGATGCCAGTTGGCCTGCATCTTTTTATGATGCAAACACAGGTACCCAGGGCCAGCAGCCGGTTCGCCGTTGATCCAGTTGAGTACTTCCGAGTCAGTGGTGAGCCTCTTTGTGTTCCGGAGGACTCGATTATGTTGTTCTTTTAGTTTTGTTTTATTAGGATGTAGCGAGGTCTGTCCCAACATCCATCTCAGTAGTATAGAGGCTTCATAGACAGTCAGTCAGTTGGTTTGGAGTCTCTCATCTATGTATATATGTAAATATTCTATTTTGAGACTCGAGTTGCCTTTGTGGCCAGATTTTATTTTAGTCAGGTTGTTTTAAAAACCTTGCATTGCATTGAGTTTTCCGCTAAGTTAAGAAAGCCAGGCCAAAGGTTCGCTTTGGGGCCAACAATGGTTTTCGAGTGCCAGTCACGTCCAGGGTGTAGGCTCGGGGCGTGACAGTCGTGTTTATGTATTATGCCTAAACAAAACTAAGTCAACTTTAAGCATTTGGACATATAATTTTATCTCGTGATTTAAAAATTAACATTTGAATAAATAATTTTATCTCGTGATTTCAAATAATGAGCTAAAATTCCAATTTTCTTTAAAAAATTAATTTGAGAATTGCATATCATGATTTCATATTTTTTTAAAACAAATATTAACCCACAAATTTATATTTTATAAAAGAAAATTCCACCATTTTATATCTATATATTTCTTTTCAAGAATATCAAAGAAGTGATGAAATATTCAGGAATATAAACATGATAATAGAGTTACTAATGATATTAATCATGTTCAATTTTATTAAAGAGTAGTACACTACAACTCAGATTCAATTTTACTTTTTCTAGAATAACTTTGTGATAGCGTGTAAAAATCCAAATTACATATTCAAACAAAACTTCAATTTCATCTCATATAATTTTATATCATAATTTTAAATTCAATTCTTATTGTCACTATATTTCTTAATATATAGCGAGGACTAAGACTTCGTCAACTTTTAATTTTAATATTCAAGAACCACCCATTTAATAACTTTACCTTCTTTTTTTTGGTTTCCCATTGACAGTTTGTTAACTACCATAAAAACAACTTTTAATAGTTTTTTTTGGTTTCCCATTGACAGTTTGTTAACTACCATAAAAACAACTTTTAATAGTTTTTTTTGGTTTCCCATTGACAGTTTGTTAACTACCATAAAAACAATTTTTAATAGTATGGTTGTATATATATATATATATATATATAATATTAAAGTTTTTAATTGATATTAGTTAATTATAATACGATTCAAAGTCGCTATAATATATATATTTACTGGCAATTAAATTATTATTATTAATTAATTATCGTTGAATGTTATTTTTGGTAAGTGATATAGGCAAGTGGATAAACATTTATCACGTGGCGTTTCAAACTTTTTAGTTGGAGTTTGGACTTTGATTTCGTGAAAATTAAATAAGAACTTTATAAGTTAAACATATAAGATTTGCACTTATATTTTTCTTCCAAGAAAGGCGTGGAGTGTAGGGTGGGTAGGCCAGGTATGATATGATATGGTATTTGAAATTTTGATACGGTAATTTTGGTATTTTGTTTTTAAAATTACTTTATAATTATCATACCAATTTAATTTGATATGATTCACTATTTTGAAGTTCAATTTTGATATTTTGCGGTATGATAAATTGCTAATCATAGTTTGTTAAATTTTGACTAATATATACTCGTATAATAGAGTATTATGATTTCGACAAATCAGAAAATATTTCAATTGAATCATAGTAACACATTACACATGTAGAAATGTAGATTCAAAAGAAAGTAGAAACAAATCCTTTTGTTAATCAATTACATTTAAAATACATTTTAATCAAAATAGAGTAGTTAAAATTTCGACTTCTAAATATTTAGTTTATACTAATACTAGGTTGCACATTTGTTAGTGTTTTAATATATATATATATATATATATGTTATTTATGTAACTATACACTTTGGTATGATATTCAGTATTTATATAACTACAAGGTTCTGAATTCGGAAGATACCATTAGATGGTCCCTCAAAATAAGCTTCAATTCGCTGCATAAGAAAGATAAGAAGTAGAAGTCATCATCTTAATTTCAAAGAAGTATGATTTAATAAAAATGAGGTTTTAAATAATGTGAAGAATCGAAGAACTTTTAAGAGAGAATTATAACTTACTGTAGCTGTTATGGATGTAGACCTTAAGGATATTATTATCCCATGTCCTCTTGTTCTTGTTCGATATTTCTGACAGAATCCTCAGCAGTAGTGGTGCAATCATGTAACTCAATCAATTTCATGTAACTGTTATGGATGTAGACCTTAAGGATATTATTATCCAAGTTGTCTTGTTCGTGTTTGATATTTCTGACAGAATCCTCAGCAGTAGTGGTGCAATCATGTAATTCAATCAATTCCAAAGTACAAATTTCCCCAAAATCTGTTGGAATTGCTTGCAGGTCCTTGCATTTCTTCAGAACAAGGCGTTTTAGATTAGGGAAGTTGTCACTGCTAGCTTCCCAACCATTAAGATTTACCTCGCTCAGTAACAACAACTTCAAGCTTTTGAATATGTCTTTGTCAGTCAATCTCCATACATCATCATCGGCTTCACAATGCTTAAGTTTGAGCTCTTCAAGATGTGGCAACATGATAAAAGTTGATGATATCTCTTCCCAAATAAACTTACAACACTTAGTTAAAGACACTCTTCTAAGTGATTCCGGAAAAACAAATATTTTGATGGGATTTTCAAAATTAGATCTCCAGGAAAGCTTGAATGCCTCAAGTTTTCTCAAGCTCGACATATCCAAGAGATGACATCGAATAATGTGTCCTACTCTAAAAGGTGCGTGAATGGTCAATCTCTTTAAATTGGGGATGCTAGAAAAGACTTCATTTGTACAACTAGAGTAACAAATATTGTAAAATTCCACTAGATTTGGCATCCCTGTCACAAGATTGTTATCTATTCTAGGACTTGGTAAATAACCGGCTACCCTTAAACGTATATACCTCAAGTTCTTCATCATCCATATCTTCTGAGGTAAAGTCATATCTGGTGAATAAGTATCAGAAATTAGAGTTTGCAAATTTTGAAGCTCTGAGATTGATTCAGGAATATTGCCAGAACATCGAACTTGGAGATATCTCAAATGAAATAACTTTGTAACCACAAGTGAAAATGAGACAAACAAGGAAGGGAAGATGACCAATACCCTGAGATGGTTGAAACTAGAGAAAAGTTCATCTATTATAGGATTAAGGAGAAGATGCAAACGGGATCCAAAAGGTGGATCCAAGGAAGAAAAGCAGTAGATAGATCTGGCTACAGGGGGTAAGAGCTTATAAGTATCTTTAATATACTTTTCTTGAATACTGAAGCGACGAAAATTAGGCTTTTGTGCTGGTGAAAATGGAGTTCTCACAACATGCATAAACTGTCATTTCAGCTTCTATCAAACAGAACTCACGCAGCAGATCATGTATTCCGCATACTTTTAGCTCACCATTGAATCTTTTTTTTCTAGCCATTATCAAGTTCCTGTTGATAAGATCCTCCAGATAATGTTCAGCCACTTCCTCCAAACTTTCACGACTTCCAGCAGACGCCCTTATGAAACCTTCTGCGATCCATAATTGGATCAATCTCCGAGTATCAACTTGAAAATCCTCTGGGAAATCACCCATAGAAAGAAAGCACGGTTTGAGTCGATTAGGCAAGTGATGGTAACTCAAACCGAGCACTCCTAAGCATTTATTTGGATGACTAGCAATGATTTCACTTAAGGTTTTGGCAACATACTTCCAACTGTCTAATGTCTTGGGCACCGTTTTAGAGAGATGCCCTGCAATCACTGAAATTATTAAGGGAAGTCCTTGACATTTTCTGCTATTGTTTTTCCAATTTCTTCCAACTCAGCAGGATGATCGTGTTCTAGTCCAAACACCTTATCACGAAGTAACTTCCAACTGTTATCTAAATCCAAGAGGTTCATCTTATGAGGGATACTAGTATTTGCATACATCGCTACCTCAGTTTCCCTAGTAGTCAATAAGACCCGACTCCTATTGTTGCAATTAGGAAATATTTGTGATATGCTATCCCAAACATCCCTACTCCAAATATCATCAACAACAAAAAGGTATCTAGGACCCTTTAGACTCTTTTGCACCAGATCAGCTAACTCACTGTCATTCATATTAACATAATCTTTTGTGTTCTCAATAACTCTGTGCTTTGAAATGCAATGTAAAGCTTCTAACAATACATTTCTATATCGAAATTCTTGAGATATTGTAACCCAAACAAAAATGTCAAAGTGATACCTGATTGAAAGATGATCATAAGCTTTTTTAGCGAGTGTTGTTTTGCCAATGCCACCCATACCTGATATGGTGACAATGTCTAGATCCAACGTTGGTCCTGTCAATCTCTTATCTATTATCTCCAAGTCACCATCAAGTCCCTGCACAATATCATCTTCCAACTGATCTGACAGCATTGGATCACTCATAGAAGAAGCGCCAATCAAGGAATCCGCGGTTAGTTCAAGAATCTCCATCACTTGTTTCTTTGTCTTATCCATTTTTTTAAGAACATCCTTCGATGATTTCAGAAATGTCCAGCTTTTGCCTTCGATGATTTCAGAAATCATCATTTCAACAACATCCTCTGCCTCACTAACAACAACTCTAATATCTTCCTCCAAAGATTTGATTTTCTCATTGCTAGTGTTTTCAAGAGCATTTTGAAAACATTCAGCTGTAGCACGAAGAGAATCGAGCATTTCAGTACTGTGATCATGAAAGAGTTCTGAAATATATGGTTGATCAAGAGTTTGAAGAAGAGAAATTACAGCAGTATAAGCTTCCATCAAGTTAATATTGAGAGGAATTGAAACAAAAATAATTTTTGAACAAGTAGAGAGGATATAATTCAAGAATCATTTGTATTTAATAAATTATTTTGACTTACGAAGTCATTGTTTATTTAAAATGATTAGTGGGTAGGTATAATAATGACCGCCACTTGTTAATTTAAAAAACACCAATTATTGTTTATTTGTTCTCATTCGATAAAACAACCACCTTTACAGTGTTCTAAAAGTTCTTTACTTGACTCACCTACTACGGGATTAATCACGCCTAGAGTGGCAAACGAGCGAGTTGAATTGAATATGAGTCGATTAAAAAATGAGTTAAATAAAAATGGATAAGTTACTCGACTCGGCTCACATTTTAAATGAGTAAAACGAGTTACCCAATGGATAATATGTCACATTTTAAGTGCGTGAATGGTCAATCTCTTTAAATTAGGGATGCTAGAAAAGACTTCATTTGTACAACTAGAGTAACAAAGATTGTTATATATTCTAGGACTTAGTAAATAACTGGGTGCCGTTAAACGTATATACCTCAAGTTCTTCATCATCCATATCTTCCGAGATAAAGTTATATCCAATGATTTAACATCACAAATTAGAGGCAAATTCAGAAGCTCTGAGATTGATTCAGGAATATTGCCATAAAATCGAACTTGGAGATATCTCAAATGAAATAACTTTGTAATCACAAGTGGAAATGAGCCAATAATTACTAGCGACAATTAGGGGTGTTCATGGTTTGGATAAACACCGATCGAAAAATCGAACCAAACCGATAAAATAAAACCGATTTTATTTGGGTTTGGTTTTAGATTTTTGAAAATCGATAGTATTTGGTTTGGTTATGGTTTTATTCAAAAAAAACCGAAGAAATAACGGAACCAAACCGATTAATTATATACAAATATTTGTTCAATTTCATAGAAGTTGAAGTGTCTACTTCTGCACATTCATAGTTGGAGGGCATAATTGTCCGCTGAAACCAAGTTAAGGATCATGTTTATGTACTATGTCTTATATATATAATAACACAAATCTCATTAGCTTTGAGACTAATTACACAAATCTCATTAGCTCTATTATAGTTTTTGCCATATTTTGATACCTAGATACATATATTCAAGGTATCCAAATAAATATATCTCAGATATATATTAAATAAATACATCTAATTATATGTATCTAAATATGAAATGTAATTGAAAATTATCAATTTAGGAGCAAATCAAACAAAAAAGTACTCCTGCCACCACTATTTTAATATATAGCGAGGACTAAGACTTCGACAAAGACTACGTCAACTTTATATATATATAAAGTTATTACAAACGTCATATCTTCACCAACTACAATAAACTCATATTTCAACCCAATTACATGTTACTCCTTAAATATGGAATAAGGCACAAATTCTCTCACGCGCTTCACCTATGTGGAGTCATGAAATAGCGTGTCATATGAGAAAAGGTGTATGAAATTACAAAAAAAAAATGAATTCAGAGAGTAATAAAACCTTAATTTAATTAAGATGCATCTCTAAAATTTCGATCATGGTTTAGAGAGTACTTACGCCTTATCCCTTATAATATCTACTTGGAATCCATTATTTTGGCTATGCGTCCAATGTCACTATTTGGAGGCGGCATTTTTGAGGCTGAGTAGAAAAGGGAAGGACATGTGTATTTTTTTATTTTTGGTTTTTCACACGATCTACGATTTTCATATTAAAATTCGATTAAATTTTAATTTATACCAAAATTTATATGTTGAGGGATAAAATATTTCCTACCAAAGGAGACTCTCTATTTAGAGGGACTCGAATTCGAGACTATTGATTAAGAATGAAGGATTAGTTACCACTCCACCACAATCCTTATTGGCGAAAGGATAGGACATGTGTTTGCGGTTGTGTGTAGACATTTACGAGTATGAATCAAAAGGAAGACTTATCGCTATTAAAAAAAAAAATACATACACATGACTCTTAACTTGACGTAGCTGATAATTATGACTTTTAACTTAGGGTGTGCACAAGTAGACACTTAAACTTGTATAAAATTGAACAATATAGACATTTTCGCTCTACATGGCACCATACATGGCAATTTTGTGTCCTACGTGGCATCCTGCATGTATTATGTCATGTAGGACACATGTGTCTACTTGTTCAATTTTATAAAAGCTTAAGTGTCTACTTGTGCACACTCAAAGTTGGAGATCATAGTTGTCCGCTGAAGGTAAGTTAAATGTCATGTTTATGTATTATGCCTAAAAAACTAGGTCAACTTTAAGCATTTGGACATATAGTTTTATCTCGTGATTTAAAAAACATTATTTGAATAAATAATTTTATCTTGCGATTTCAAATCATGAGCTGAAATTCCAATTTTCTTTAAAAAATTATTTTGAGAATTTCATATCATGATTTCATATTTTTTAAAAACAAATATTAATCCACAAATTTATATTTTATAAAAGAAAATTCCACCATTTTATATCTTTCTTTTTTTTCAAGAATACCAAAGAAGTGATGAAATATTCAAGGAATATAAGCATGATGATATAGTTACTAATAATATTGATCATGTTCAATTTTATTAAAAAAAACAGTACATTACAACTCAAATTCAATTTTATTTTTAGAATAACTTTGTGATAGTGTATAAAAATCCAAATTACATATTTAAATAAAACTTCAACTTTATCTCATATAATTTTATATCATGATTTTAAATTCAGTTCTTATTTTCACTATTTTTTATTATATAGCGAGGACTAAGACTTCATCAACTTTTATATTTTAATATTCAAGAACCATCCATTTAATAAGTCCTACTTTTTTTTGGTTTCCCATTGACAGTTTGTTAACTACCATAAAAACAACTTTATCTAAGTCTTCTCAGAGTTTCTTACTAGCTAAGTTTTCTCTAATGACTTTTTGGTTTTCTGAAAGCAATCACCAAACGTCAATTAAGTGAAAAATAGTATTCATTTCAAGAAGTAAATTTCATGGAAACCCTCATATCTTTTGAGTTAAAATAAGATTAATATTCATTTCATGACAGACAATCTCTGATATAATGATCTTTCAGCAAAAAATGAGCCTAGAATAATAACCATTAAATAGAGAATAATCTTACAGCAAATTGGCACTTAAATTATCCAAATGTTTAACAAGAAAACACACGCATCCTATGTGACATAATACACATAGGATTTCATATAGAACGCAAAACTACCACATAGGATGTCACAATTGTTTAACTTTTGAATAGTTTAAATATGTACTTGTGCACACCCGAAATTGGAGGACATATATGCCAGTTGAGGCCAAGTTGAAATGCACGTTTATGTATTATGCATTCTTTATTAAAATGCACAATGATAAGAATCTTCTCAAAAACTACTGTATTGAAATCAAAATTTCAATAGGAACCTTCAACTCATCTACACTGACTGGACTATGATCATACAACAGAATGGCCATGACCCAACTAAATGGTCTACTATACAAAGCACCGAATATAACAGCCTTTAGTAACTAGAAAGAATCTAATAAGAAAAACCATTCATTCGAAGATACTAATTAGTTAGTCTAACAGCCAATTTACATGTAAATACTTGAGCTTACTGTAGGAAGCATTTCATATTTGACATCCTAAAATATATATTAGTATTAATAACACTCCCAAATCTCAAACAGATGTATTTCACTTTCTGCCTTCCCTCAACTGTTTCCTGGTGTGATGGCATAATCCTAGCCGTCCAGAGAGGATTTGACGACAGATTTCTGGTATTGAACCCCCAACAGATAAGTATCTCTAGCTTGACATCATGACATCATCAATTGACTGAAGTGCTTGACTTGCATAAAAACGGACATCAACATCAGGGTCCTCAGCTAGCTCTACTAAACTAGAGCGAATTGTTTTCCCTGCTACCTGGCAATTATAAGAGCCTTAGAAAGTCGGCACTAAGGTATAGCGAGGATATGCAAGTGTAAACTTTCTTCAACAAACAACAATGTAAGTAAGCTCCATCGTTATTTCAACTAAACCAAGTAACCAATCAAGAAAAGAAGGTAGATGAGAGTTCTCACTGATTGGTCAAGATCTCGAATATTCCACAAATTCATGGAATATTCATATAGAGGTCAAATCTAAATCATCCTAGTTCGAAAAATACGCCACAAACGACCCTCGAATCATGGATAAATCTTAGGAGAGTAGAATTAGGGATGAACATAATTGTACCCGCAATCTTGATAAATAAAATTATGTTTCTTCATATTTTTTTGTGATTGTAATTTATTTTCTGTCACTTTAAAATTTATTGCAAACACTAATAATTACTGACATCATGTTGTGTATTAATTGCCCTGAGTTTCTTACCATAAACTCAGCAAAGACTGCAAGAAAAAAAAAAGATGAAATGTGGTGAATTCTTATCAAAGAATATCCCACTATTTGTCCTTGATCCAGGCTCCCAGCAATGTCAGTGCAAAGAATATCATCTGCAAAATGAGGAAAACCAGTAAAAGAGGTGGTGCACATACATTTTTTTGTCAAAGAGAATATTCTCTCGCCTATAGCTCTGTTGCTCGGACTCTACAAAAATGGTGTGTCCCAGATCCTCCAAAAGTAGTGCATTTTTTGAGAATCTGACACGAGTGCAACAACAATTTTGGAGCAACTTAGGCCTATTGTACCATAAAAGTTGTATGAGTTAGAATAAAAAGATATACTAGTACTAAAAGAATATTGATCATGCATTGTTGAACCATATGTTTAAGTAGAAATATCCCCCAGTTGTGTATAGTAGAAACTTAAAACAATTTATGAACAAAATGAATTTGACTGACCTTAATATCATTATCAAGAGGGGCATTGTGTAACAAACTCAATTCCAGCAGAAGCACTCTTATATATATTAATCACTGAATACAAGTTATAATGTAGAATACGCACAACAAAGTAATAATACACTAACTAAGGAGAGGTAAATCAAGAAAGAAGTAACCAGGGATGAGATACAAGACCATAGAAAGGAGATGAGAGGATCAGAAAGCCAAAGCTTCACATAATAGTTTTTCATAACCATTCTTCTAACTCCTAGCCCTTTTTAACAAAGTGTAAATGGGCCTGGATCCCAAATAAAACTGGACCTATTGCTTGCTTTCGGCCCAATAGCTCTTGTCAGCCCAATAACTACTTGTGTGACCTTGATATCGATATTGAGTTGGACTTGGTTCATAACACATTGTTACAGGAAATTGTCACTAAAATTATCCAAATGTTTAACAAGAAAACACACGCATCCTATGCGACATAATACACATAGGATTTCATATAGGATGCAGAACTACCACGTAGGATGTCACAGTTGTTTAACTTTTGAATAGTTTAAATATCTACTTGTGCACATCCGAAATTGAAGGACATATATGCCAGTTGAGGCCAAGTTGAAATGCACGTATCATGCCTTCTTTATTAAAATGCACAATGATAAGAATCTTCTCAAAAACTACTGTATTGAAATCAAAATTTCAGTAGGAACCTTCCAACTCATCTACACTAGACTATGATCATACAACAGAATGGTGACCCAACTAAATGGTCTACTATACGAAGCACCAAATATAACAGTTACTTATTTATTTCGAACTATCCTTATTTATTTCGAACTATCACATGAAACAAAATAGATGTTACATGAGTATATCACTAGTTACTGTTTACAAAATACAAAATTACAATTGGCCGAGACATGTATTAAACATGCTTATTCCTAAAACATGAAATTAACAAACGATTAGAATATCATCATATATCATATATTATTATAAGTGGGAAGCTCCTAACCTCAAAATTGGATTACCATTTTGCCCTTAATTTAACTCAAAATATTATAAAATATAATATTAAATAATAAACCTACCATATTATACTAATCATCATATTTATATTTATATAATTATTATATATTAGTAATAAGTCTGATAATCTGAAATTTGGAGAAAATGAAAAGTCTATTACACAATCTCATAATAATAATAATAATGTTAAAGGAGAACAGTTACCAAGAAACTCTTCATCAACTTTTCCTTTTCGTCTCTTTTCATATGAAACGTAGGCTCTTAGTTTTTGGTGTAAATTTGTTTTGCAGAGTTATTGCTAATTGTTTTCAGTGATATCCTATACTGTTCCTTTTCCATGATATTTATCAATTACCAAATAATTGCAAGAGGTTTACTGTTAACCAACTTCTCCGCCATGATGCTCAAATTGCACATTTGGTTCAAAGAAACAAAGGTAAGTAGCAATCTATTTCACATGGTATTGCTTGCGACAAGTTTATGTAAAGTAAATGTGGACTTTTTATTGAATACCACGAACGAATAAGCTAGAAATTAACTTTAATCGTCATATTATCATTTGACGGTACACATATTGCAACTAACTATTTCTATACACATTCTTGTGTGGTTGTTTCTCCCGTCTAATCCCTATTTAATTGACAAATTGAAAACTTGTATTTGTTTTAGTTTTCATTGAATGCTAGAGACTTGGTAATTGAACGTAAAGTGAGAAATAGCTCAATTGTGAGCTTTTACAGAGAGCTTCTAGGAGCTTCTAAATTCTTTGTATTGCAAAATGAATTGTGTTACTTACAGTATTACAAGACATCTATATTTATACACATCAGTGAACTAACTCTAACTAACTCAGTTGGTTATAACTAACTATTACAAAATTACTTTTCTGCCCTTAACTACTTAACTGATTCCTAACTTTCACACTCTTCTTCACTCCCCTTCAAGCTAGGAGGTGAAAAAATGTTTAAGACTCCAAGCTTGGACAAGAGGTGATCATGTTGCAGTCTGGATAAACCTTTAGTTAGGATATCTGCTGGTTGTTCTTTAGTTGAGATGTAGTCTACTTTGATTAGCCCCTTTTGTAGTTTCTCCCGTATGAAGTGACAATCAATTTCAATATGCTTAGTTCTTTCGTGAAATACTGGAATTGCTGCAATCTGAATTGCAGCCTTACTGTCACTGTATATTTGAACTGGCAATTGAATCTCAACCCCCACTTCCTTCAGCATTCCAAGTAGCCATACTAACTCTGACACTGTAGTGGCTAGACTTCTGTATTCAGCTTCTGCTGAACTTCTGGACACAGTGGTTTGTTTCTTGGCCTTCCACGACACTAGTGACTTACCAATTTTAACCATATACCCTGTAACAGACTTTCTAGTAATTGCACATGAGGCCCAATCAACATCACAGTAAGCAGTCAGTAATTCATTAGAGTTACTGGCAAACACTAATCCTTGTCCAGGTTGTCTTTTAAGATATCTTACCACTCTTAAGGCTGCATCCAGATGTGACTTCTTTGGATGTTGTAGAAATTGACTTAGTGTTTGAGTGCTGAAGGTTATATCTGGCCTGGTCATATTCAAATACAACAGTTTGCCAATTAATTTCTGATACATGGTTTGATCTACCAGTGGATCATCTGAGTCTTCTTGTTGTCTGTTTGTCTGCTCATCATACTCCTTGGATGTTAGTTTGACATTGATGTCAATAGGAGTTCCAGTAGGCTTAGCTGCTGTCATGCCCACTTCAGATATAAGTTCAAGAGTGTACTTCATTTGATGCATTAGTATACCTTCAGAAGACCTTGTAAACTCAATGCCTAGAAAGTATTTTAACTCTCCCAAATCCTTCATTTTAAAAACCTGTTGTAGTGACTTCTTGGTTTCTTCTATTAGCTTCAAACTACTCCCAGTTACTAACATATCATCCACATACACAAGTACTATAATGATCCCTGCATCTGACTTATTTATGAACAAAGAGTAATCATGTTGACTCTGCTTGAAATTCAGCTTGATAAGGGCCTCAGTTAACTTGTGATTCCATTGCCTTGGGGCTTGCTTCAGTCCATAGAGAGATTTTGTTAGCCTACACACCTTCTCCCCTTGACTAACAAAACCTTGAGGCAGGTGCATGTAAATTTCATCTGTCAGATCACCCTGTAAGAATGCATTAAAGACATCCATTTGGTGAATATGCCACTGTCTAGAAGCAGCTAAAGCAACAATAGATCTCACTGTAACCATCTTGACAACAGGTGAGAATGTCTCTGAGTAATCAATACTTTCCTGCTGACTATATCCTTTGGCAACCAACCTTGCCTTGAACCTGTCTATTTCCCCTGTGGACTTATATTTAACCTTGTAAATCCATTTGCAGCCAATAGGCCTTTTACCAAGAGGGAGATCAGTAATCTGCCAAGTCTGATTGCTTTCCAAAGCCTGAATTTCAGCCGTCATAGCATCAATCCATCTCGGATCTTTGATAGCCTCTGAATAAGTAGTTGGTTCTCTAATGAAGGAGGTTGCTGCAATATAGCATTGATAGTGGGGAGACAGGTGAGAATAACTCATGTAATCAGACAATGGATACTTTACACCCTTAGTAGCACTCAATGAGACAAAGTCTTTCAACCATGGTGGAGAATGCTTGACTCTAGTGGATCTTCTTGTCCCTGTTAGGACCTCAGACTCCAGATTTTGTGAGCCTAGGACAGCAGTATGAGAATCATCAGGATCAGGCCTTTGGGAAGAGACACTTTTTTCTCTTACAGAAGGAAATAATTCAGACTCAGTGTGACTTGGCTCACATACATTCACCATATTGTCAGCCTTTTGGAGAACAGGAGGGAAGTGATCTGTTTGAATAGATAACTCAGGGTTATTTTGTAGAGAATCTACAAAGATAGGCGGAGGGACTGAGTTGTCCATTTGAGCAAACGGAAAGATGTCTTCTCGAAATAGCACATCTCTACTAGTAAAAAAAGAATTACTATGTAAATCCAACAATAAGTACCCCTTTTGTACATCTGAGTATCCCATATGTATAGCTGATCTAGATCTTGGGAGCAACTTGTCATGCTCATTGAGAACTTTTGCAAAACACAAACAGCCTATAGTCCTCAAGTGAGTTAGTACAGGTGGGCTCCCATACAGCTTCTCATAAGGTGTCTGAAATTGAAGCACACTACTAGGTAGTCTGTTAATAACATAAGCAGCAGCCAGCACACAGTGTCCCCAATACTTCAAAGGAATTTTTTTCCTGAAATCTAAGTGCTCTTGTTACCTCAAGCAAATGTCTATGCTTTCTTTCAGCCACACCATTTTGCTGAGGAGTATATGGACAAGTTCTTTGATGAATGATCCCCAAATCTTTAAACAGTTGAGCACAGACTGAGTTAACAAACTCAGTGCCATTGTCAGTTCTTAACACCTTCACAGATTTGCCAAATTGAGTTTTCACATATTGCAGAAAAACTTTAAGTGAGACACACACATCAGACTTAAATTGCAATAAGAACAGCCAGGTCATTCTGGAAAAATCATCCACAATAGTCAGAAAATATCTATTTCCATCAACTGTATGAGTATTGTAAGGACCCCAAAGATCAATGTGTACTAAATCAAAGCAATCAGTACTTTTGATACAACTAGAAGGAAATACAGTTCTTGTTTGTTTAGCATAAGGGCATACTAGACACTTAGAGATATTACACAAACTTTGTTTAGTCATAGCAAACATTTTAGAGAGAACTACTGAGGACACATGTCCAAGTCTTTTGTGCCATAACTCTAAAGTGGATTCCTGGAGTACTAAGTCCAGCTTAGAACCAGCACACAGAGAATCTTTCTTGTAGTTATTTAGTTGTCTCAACAGCACATATAGACCACCATCTTCCTTACCAACCTCCTTCACCCTTCCACTGAAGAGCTCCTGGAATACACAAAAATGAGGGAAAAAAGTGACTGAGCAGCCTAAATCTTGTGTGATTTTGCTGACAGACATGAGATTATACTTGAAGTCAGGGATGTGAAACACATCGGTAAGTATACTTCTATTTGATAAGGCACAAGAACCAATATGAGTTACTTGAGTGACATCACCATTAGGAAGAGATATTGTCCTAGGAACTTCAAGTTTTGACACAGTCTCCTTAGTCAACATACCCAGATTAGACACCATATGATTTGTAGCTCCTGTATCAATAATCCAGACTTGACTATTGTCAGATACAAAGAGAACATTACCTGCAGTGTGTGCTACATTACCATCACTGGTAGTATGTTCTGGTTTGTTCTGAAACATTTGAAGGATGTGATCATACTGATCTTTTGTGAATGTGCAACCCTGAAAGAGTTGTTGAACCTCCTTCTCAGCATGGCTTGCAACCTTAGTGTAGTGAGGAACTGCAGAAGCACCAGACCCTGCTATAGACATAACAGATCCTGCATATCTGTTAGTAGACACAGGATCACCAGTGTGTCCCAAATCTGGCATATAAGCATTATTATTCAAGCCATATGAGAAATTGGCTTGAGCTGGTAAAGATCCTGGATAAGAATCAGATGTACCAGGTGCAGATGAACCACTTAGAACCTTTCTTTTGGACTTAAAATCAGGAGGATACCCTATCACCTTGTAGCAGAATTCCTTGCTGTGTCCTTCGCATTTACAGAATTCACACACTAGAAGGGAGTTCCTTTTGAACCTTTGACTTACGCCTGAGCTATTACCAACCTTAGAATACAAAGACAAGGACTCCATACCAACTGCACTCATGCCCATACCACCAGTGCTGGTAACTACAGCTTTTTGACTCTCATCCCCCACTATCATAGCATAGGCCTGATTAATGTTTGGGAGTGGATCCATCAAAAGGATCTGACTCCTAGCCTGATGATATAATTCATTCAATCCCATCAAAAATTGGTATAACTTCTGCCTGTTTAAATGCACTACAAAACCTCTTGATTTGTCACAATTGCAGCAGGGAGGAGGCACTAAGGCCTCAAATTCATCCCACAAAGTTTTCAGTCTAGTGTAGTACACAGACACAGAAGCAGTTCCTTGTTGTAAAGAGGTTATATCTTTATGGAGACTATAGGTTCTAGACCCATCCACTCTGTCAAACCATTCTTTTAAGTCATTCCAAACATCAAACGCAGTAGTAGCAAAAGCTATTCCACTCAGTAAACTCTTAGACACCGAGTTCATAAGCCAGGATAACACAATTGCATTCACTCTTTCCCAATGTCCCCCTAAGTCATCACTGTATACCTCCTTTCTAGAAGTGCCATCAATTAGACCAATTTTGTTCCGCCCTAGCAGAGCTAGCCTAACTGATCTACTCCACAAGGTATAATTCTCAATTCCTAACAACTGAAACGAGATGATACTGATCCCACTCACATCAGTAGGACTAAGAAATAAGGGATGATTATAGTCAATACCTTGTCCTGGAGCTGGATTTCCTGATGTTGCACTTCCATTTGCAGATCCAGATGCAATTTGTCCATTAAGCAGAGTCTGAGGATGCTCAACTGCTGTGTGTTCATTCGTCATGACTAATCTATGAGAAATTGTTGTCGCGGAAGCAATATGTCACTCCCCGAGCCTACACCCTGGGCGGGACCGGCACCTGGAGACCATTGTTGGTCCCAGGCGAACCCTTGGCCTGGCTTTCTTAACTCAGCGGAAACCTAACTCAACCGAATAACTCAATGTCATGCAAAGACATAAACAACGTAACTAATAACAATTACGGCCCAAAGGGCAACTCGAGTCTCAAAATAGAATATTTACATATATATACATATACATGGATGAGAGACTCAAAGCTAACTGACTGACTGACTGTCTGACTGTCTATTGAAGCCTCTAATATACTGAGATGGATGTGGGCACAGACCCCGCAACACCCTAATAGAACAAAACTAAGTACACAAAACAATTGAGTCCTCCGGAATACAAGGAGGCTCACCACAGACTCTGGAGTGCTCAGCTGGATCAACGACGTGCAGGATGCTGATCCGGGGTACCTGTATCTGCATCATTAGACGATGCAGGCCAACTGGCATCAGTACATGGAATGTACGAATATGTGAGCTGGAAAAGCTGAACCACAACTTAAACTTGAAAGGAGAACAAGAGATCACTTACCTTGACTCTGAACGACTCATATAAATAACTGGACTCAAAGTAAAGCACTAAGACACGAGCCATACATATAAAGCTTGTAAAAGAATGTAAACAACTTAGATCGTTAGGGATAAAATGACAACAAACTCAACTTGTCTTTTATAAACATAATACAACTTTTGTGGGAGGTTCTTTAACCGACAACCACCACTACGAGCCTTAGTGATGATACAACGTTTTACCTCACGTTGCCAAAGGACCATCCTATACCTTGCCATCGATATAGGACCTTACTTTTGCTTAGTGGATCCACTAGCCTAATCTTACGTGATCATCTAAAAAGAATGATACGTCAAGTCCCATGTTGGCGCATGGTTCTTATGGAGAGTTGAGTTAATATGAACTCGTGTCCCCAATTCGGTGCTCAATACTACTCCCAAAAATACTTTGGCTCATGCTTTTAAAATAACTTCTTTCTTTGATTGAGACGATTACTCAAAACTTAGCCCCAAAGGCTCTTTTGGAAAACATGGCTCCTTTCTTACTTAAATGTAAAAAAAAACATTTAGAACTTCTTTGGGAAGTACATAGTTCCCTAATAACTTTGGAGAAATGGACTCGACTCTTTACTCCTTACCTTACTTAAACTCTTTACTTTTGACTTGACTTGAAACTCTTAACTCAACTTGAGACTTGAAACGACGTTAAGACGTTCAATAACGACTCTTGAAAAGCTTTAAAGACTTGCTTTGGCTTGCTTAACTTCTAAGCTTGGCTCTAACTCCACTTGACTTCTAACTTCACTTGACTCGATCCTAACTTTCTTGAATTTAATTATGGATTCAAGGACTTGATTGATATTTGGAAGGACCTCATGGTGTTTAGGAATGATTTGGGAATGATTTGGGACCGCCAAACTAAAGAAAATCTTCGAACATAAATTCTGAAAACAGTGGAGTCCGCGTCCTGTCCGCGACGCGGAGAAGATTTTGTTCACAGAGGGAACAAGTCCGCGACGCGGACGTGCCCCTTGCAAGCTGTCCAACTTTCTCCTTCACGATACCAACTCTAAACTCCCTAACTTCAAGGGTTCCATCCTCCAATCTCTTAGAACATAAAGTCCTTCAACATTCAATAGATTTCAACTCAAAATCCCAACCAAATCATGTACTAAACCAACAAGAACTTCAACAACACAATCACAAGGGTTCAACAACACAATCACAAGGGTTCAACAACACAACAACCAACAATTTCAACAACTTCAACACAAATACAATCTTTTCTCAAATCATAAAATGAGCTTGGTGTGTGGGGGAAAGGATCAACCCACACAAAGAACTCACATACCTTGATAGGGATCACCCCCGACGAAAATCCACGATGATCTTGACGGAACTTGCTTGATCTTCCTCTTTCTTCCCTTCTTCTTCTCCTCCTTCTCTTCTTCACTCTCAAGCCCTAGCCTTCACTCTCTTAAAATGGAAAAATTATCCAAATATCAGCCTAACACAACAATATATCTTCACAAGAAATAGCTAGGGAAAAGACCAAAATGCCCTTAAAAATTCTCGGACGGAATTCCTTGTCGACTGCCCAACTTTCAGAGGGCATATCTCACTCATACGAACTCGGAATCGAGCAAAATCGGCGGCGTTGGAAAGATCGTTCCGAGGGCTATGCAACCATAACTGGAAATACTTCTAAATCATCATGATCTAGAAGTTACTACTGATCAAAGTTGGCCAAACACTCACCTTTTCCATACTTAGCCAAAATTTTCCAGATTTTCAAATCCTTTCCAAAAATGAAAATTTCCAATTCTAAGCCTCTTCAATTATTTTTACATTGCCGGACGTTACACAATAACACTTCAAACAGAGTAACTTCAAGCTCAAATAACCTTCAACTTGTAATTGAGCTCTGATCTGCAACTTTGAACAAAACGAAAAACAGATGAATCGATGAATCACCTTCTGATTCTTTGATCCTACGTCCAATCGACTTCAACAGTAATCACTGTGAGGTTCTGCTCTGATACCATGAACGTAAAGTGAGAAATAGCTCAATTGTGAGCTTTTACAGAGAGCTTCTAGGAGCTTCTAAATGTTTTGTATTGCAAAATGAATTGTGTTACTTACAGTATTACAAGACATCTATATTTATACACATCAGTGAACTAACTCTAACTAACTCAGTTGGTTATAACTAACTATTACAAAATTACTTTTCTGCCCTTAACTACTTAACTGATTCCTAACTTTCACACTCTTCTTCAGTAATGTAGTTATTTTTCTTTCTTTCCATGCATTTATTTCAAAATTATTGTTTCTTTATTGTGTATCAGCTTTATTTAGGCACAACTGTGCTCATATATTTATTTTAACATAACAACAGGCACAAGTTATGACTTTGTGGTTGTTGAGGCATCAAAATGATACATGGAGAAATTGTTGAATTTAAATTATCTATGTATTTGTATGCATAATACTTGTACTACTTCATAATTAACCAATTTTTTTAAATTCATTTGGATTATAGAATTGAGAGGTATTTTAATTTTTGTGAAATGAAAATGTATCTTTTTTCTTTTGTCATTCTACAGTTTTTGTATTTATTTCATTAATTGTTATCGTCTTTGAATTTTAGAGACTACGAGGATAAAAACATTCAAGTGTCATCTTTACGTAAAATGCTTGCTTGGGTGTGAAAGGAGGAATATTTTATTAGGTAGTACAATTAATTTCATATTTTACTTAATCTGATAAAACATTTTTAAATCTAAACCAACAATCCTATTTGGGGTTTTGTAAAAAGATATGTTTCTTCATATTTTTCTGTTGTAAATTTTTAAAATATTTTTACATGCATTTATTAAAATTGGAGCAAGAATTCACTTGCATACAATCCGAGGCTATTATATCGTCCCACTAATTGTGTTTTTAATGAATAAATTCAAATAATATAAGTGGAAACAAAAAGAGTTGAAAATTGAAATAGCAAAATATCCCTATAAAATTGAGTTACTACAATAATACCATTAATCATATATCGTCCTAATATATATATATATATATATATATATATATTAGAATGCTTTATTTATATATTATTATTATTATTATTATTTAATAAAATTGTTATAAAACTAAAAGTGGAAAGATGTTAAGTCAAAAGTTGATATTATTTGCACGTATTTCACATTGTCTTTATTCATTGTAATACAATTTTATCATTTATTAAAATTTAAAAGGTAAGTTAATGAATTACTATTTTCCCCTACATTATTAATTAAATAATAAATTAAATTTAAATAACAAATCTTTTCATGGGCCATGCAAATCTTCGTCTCCAATAAAGCTTGAATGTCTCAAGTTTTGTCAAGCTCCACATATCCAAGAGATGATATGGAATATTGTCTACCCAAAAAGGTACACGAATGATCAATCTCTTTAGATTGGGAGTGCTAGAAATGACTTCATTTGTACAACTAGAGTAACAAAGCCCCTCTAGATTTGGCATCCCTGTCACAAGATTCTTATCTATTCTAGGACTCGGTAAATAAGTGGCTCCCCCTAAACGTATATACCTCAAGTTCTTCAACATCCATATCTTCCTAGGTAAAGTTATATCTGAAGGATTACCATCACAAATTAGAGTTTGCAAATTCAGAAGCTCT
This sequence comes from Solanum verrucosum, assembly GCF_900185275.1. Taxonomy (NCBI): domain Eukaryota; kingdom Viridiplantae; phylum Streptophyta; class Magnoliopsida; order Solanales; family Solanaceae; genus Solanum; species Solanum verrucosum. The sequence continues at coordinate 46,012 of NW_026019864.1, forward strand.
GAGATTGATTCAGGAATATTTCCGAAACATCCAACTTGGAGATATCTCAAATGAAATAACTTTGTAATCACAAGTGGAAATGAGCCGAACCAGACAGGGAAGATGGCCAATACCCTGAGATGGTTGAAACAAGAGAAAAATCCATGTATTATAGGATCATGACGGTAGATGGGCAATATAGGGAGAAGCTTAATACGGGGTTCAAAAGGTAGATTCAAGTAATAAAAGCAGCAGATAGATCTGGTTACAGGGGTTAAGAGCTTATAAGAATTCTCAAGAGAATAATACTCTTGAATACTGAAGCGACGAAAATTAGGCTTTTGTGCTGGTGACAATGGAGTTCTCACAACATGCATAAACTTTGTCATTTCAGCTTCTATCAAACAGAACTCACGCAGCAGATCATGTATTCCGCATACTTTTACCTCACCATTGAATCTTTTTTTTCTAGCCATTATCAAGTTCCTGCTGATAAGATCCTCCAAATAATGTTTAGCCACTTCTTCCAAGCTTTCATGACTTCCAGAAGACGTCCTTATGAAACCTTCTGCGATCCATAATTGGATCAATCTCCAAGTATCAACTTGAAAATCCTCCGGGAAATCAACCATAGAAAGAAAGCACGGTTTGAGTCGATTAGGCAAGTGATGGTAACTCAAACCGAGCACTCCTAAGCATTTATTTGGATGACTAGCAATGATTTCACTTAAGGTTTTGGCAACATACTTCCAACTTTCTAATGTCTTGGCCACCGTTTTAGAGAGATACCCTGCAATCACTGAAATTATTAAGGGAAGTCCTTCGCATTTTCCTGCTATTATTTTTCCAATTTCTTCCAACTCAGGAGGATGATCGCGTTCTAGTCCAAACACCTTATCACGAAGTAACTTCCAACTGTTATCTAAATCCAAGAGGTTCATCTTATGAGGGCTACTAGTATTTGCATACATCGCTACCTCAGTTTCTCTAGTAGTCAATAAGACCCGACTCCTATTGTTGCAATTAGGAAATATTTGTGATATGCTATCCCAAACATCCCTACTCCAAATATCATCAACAACAACAAGGTATCTTGGACCCTTTAGGTTCTTTTGCACCAGGTCAGCTAACTCATTGTCTTCCATCTTAACATAATCTTTTGCATTCACAATAACTCTTTGCTTTGAAATGCAATGTAAAGCTTCTAACAATACATTTCTATATCGAAATTCTTGAGAAATTGTAACCCAAACAAAAATGTCAAAGTGATACCTGATTGGAAGATGATCATAAGCTTTTTTAGCGAGTGTTGTTTTGCCAATGCCACCCATACCTGATATGGTGACAATGTCTAGATACGACGTTGGTCCTCTCAATCTTTTATCTATTATCTCCAAGTGACCATCAAGTCCCTGCACGATATCATCTTTCAAGTGATCTGACAGCATTGGATCACTCATAGAAGAAGCGCCAATCAAGGAATCCGCGGTTAATTCAAGAATTTGATCAGCATCATGAGAAAGAATCTCCATCACTTGTTTCTTTGTGGTATCCATTTTTTCAACAACTGGTAGCATATCCTGGTGTTGTAAAATTCCAAATGTCCAGCTTTCTTCTTTGATGATTTCAGAAATCTTCATTTCAACAACATCCTCTGCCTCACTAACAACAACTCTAATATCTTCCTCCAAAGATTTGATTTTCTCATTGCCAGTGTTTTCAAGAACATCTTGAAAATATTCAGCTGTAGCCCGAAGAGAATCGAGCATTTCAGCACTGTGATCATGAAAGAGTTCTGAAATATTTGGTTGATCAAGAGTTTGAAGAAGAGAAATTACAGCAGTATAAGCTGCCATCAAGTCAATATGGAGAGGAATTACAACAAAAATAATTTTTAGATGTAACTCAAGATATCAAATAATGTACTACTCTTGTGTATTTATAATTAATTTCCAAACCATCATGTTAGTTGAGTGTGTAAAATCAGAAGAGTAGGTGTAATATTAATGATGGGCAGTTGGGTGACTGATATTACAACAGGATAAGTAGTCATATTGTAATGTTTTGGATTAATAATACATAACTAAGTCAATGCCAGTTGGATGTGTGAAAACGGATCTGTGTCGACTAACTAACACCCTTAATGGCTCGGACTCGCTATTTGTGAAGGATGTTTACCATGCGAGAACCTTCCTCTGATTTATTAATGTTTTCTTTCTTTTGATATAGACAATTTTTATACTGAATTAAGAAAACGACATTTATTGTTTGTTTGTCACGGTTCACTAGCCACCATTTATGATCATTATCATTAACCATCACTACGTAACAACCAATAATTACTAGCGACAATTAGGGTGTTCACGGTTTGGATAAAAACCGATCCAAACCGATAAAATAAAACCGATTTTATTTGGGTTTGGTTTGATTTTAGATTTTTGAAAACCGATAGTATTTGATTTGGTTATGATTTTATTCAAAAAAACCAAAGAAATAACGGAATCAAACCGATGAATTATATACAAATATTTGTTCAATTTCATAGACGTTGAAGTGTCTACTTCTGCACATTCAAAGTTGGAGGGCATAATTGTCCGTTGAAACCAAGTTAAGGATCATGTTTATGTACTATGACTTATATATATAATAACACAAATCTCATTAGCTTAGAGGCTTATTACACAAATCTCATTAGCTCTATTATAGTTTTTGCCATATTTTGATACCTAGATACATATATTCAAGGTGTCCAAATAAATATATCTCAGATATATATTAAATAAATACATCTAATTATATGTATCTAAATATAAAATGTAATTGAAAATTATCAATTTAGGAGCAAATCAAACAAAAAAGTACTCCTGCTACCACTATTTTAATATATAGCGAGGACTAAGACTTCGACAAAGACTAGGTCAACTTTATATTACTACTTATTAGAAGTGAGAGTTGAGGTGTACCAACACTGCACTATTAAATTGTACAAAAGGAATCATGAATTGTACTATATATGTTTGGCCTTACTTACTTGGGTCTCATTTTCAAAAAAATGGGTCAAAGTTCCTTCTCTCTCTTACTTTTTAACTTTTTCCCTTTATTTTAACTTTTCCACTTTTTGTTTTGTTTTAACCATTATTTCAAATTTAGTATTTTCCTTTTAAAAGTATAAAATTTAGCCTAATTCATCATACGCCTAACATTTGCTATTATTTTTCTATCCTATATTAGTTATATAAATTACTAAAAATAATTATTAAAATTATTTATCGATTAACAAAATTAAACTATCATTTCTTTAATTTTCATTACCCTAGCAATTATTTGTTTTAAAGTATAAACAAAATTTGTAAAGTTATAAAAAAATAAATATCTTAATGAGTAAATTAGTAAATTATCATTTTTATTAATAATTTCTTAAAGAATGTGTAAAAAAAACTAAAATAACTAATACTGTCAGCCACCACCTGTTACCACCATAGGCATCAACCACTACTGTCAACCACCATTACTAACTAGCTACTACCCATAATTACTGACATCATTTACCACCACCTATTAGTATTAGATATAAGCCTATAACTATAGTCAGCCACCACCTGTTACCACCATTAGGCATCAACACTACTGTCAACCACCATTACTAACTAGCTACTACCCATAATTACTTAATTCATTCAAAATACTCATATCTAGCCTATAGCTCTGTTGCTCGGACTCTGCAAAATACTTCCATCTAGCCTACGAGTAGGAAGGGGAGGCAATTTTGTGGGGATGTTGGTGTGTAGATGCCTCAACCGTGACATGTTCCATATGTTTGCTTTTATGTTAAGAGTGGTCTCCAATGTACTTGTTGGATCTTGTATTTTAGGAAGCATGAGATCAGGTGTTAAACATACTTCTTGGAAAATACTTTCTTTGGGTAATCTTGTCCTAAAAATCAATATTTTTCGATAAGTTACTTTTTTCACTTCTAGTTACCATCTTAGCTTGTAAAAAATATTTATTATTATTGTTTTAAAGTAATTATTTTTCACCAAAAGTTCCCCTAAATACCTTCAAATATATATTTCGTTGAATTATTATATAAACGTTTTTGACATATTAGAAGCTTTGATCAAACATCGGATTTCTTGTGAAAAAAAGGAGGAAGATGACTTTAATATCTTACGTCGAACAAAATAAGTGGCTTACGAGGAATGGAACTAAAAGTCTATACCTGCCTCTCTTTGTTTATCTCAAGTTGTGTTTTTTTTCCTAAATGACTTTATCTAAGTCGTCTCAGAGTTTCTTACTAGCTAAGTTTTCTTTAATGACTTTTTGGTTTTCTGAAAGCAATCACCAAACGTCAATTAAGTGAAAAATAGTATTCATTTCAAGAAGTAAATTTCATGGAAACCCTCTTAATCTTGAGTTAAAATAAGATTAATAGTCATTTCAGGACAGACAATCTCTGATATAATGATCTTACAGCAAAAAATGAGCCTCGAATAATAACCCATTAAATAGAGAAAATAATCTTGCAGCAAATTGACACTTAAAACTATCTAAAAGTTAAACAAGTAGACACACACGTCCTATGTGACATAATACACATAAGATGTTCGGCAGGACACAGAACTACCACTTAAAGACGTCACATAGGACATGTGTGTTTAGTTGTTCAACTTTTGAATAGATTAAATGTCTACTCGTGCACACCTGAAATTGGAGAACATATATGACAATTGAGCCAAGTTGAAATGCACATTTATGTATTATGCCGCCTCTATTAAAATGTACAATGATAAGAATCTTCTCTAAAACTCCTCTATTGAAATCAACATCTCAATGGGAACCTTCAACTCATCTACACTGGGCTATGATCATACTACAGAATGGCCATGACACTTAATGCCAACTTAATGGTCTACTAGACAGAGCACCAAATATAACAGCCTTTAGTAACTAGAAAGAATTTGAAAAGAGAGACCATTCATTCAAAGATACTAATTAGTTAGTCTAACAGCCAATTTACATGTAAATACTTGAGCTTACTGTAGGAAGCATTTCATATTTGACACATCCTAATATATATATTAGTATTAATAAGACCCCCAAATCTCAGACATATGTATTTCACTTTCTGCCTTCTCTTTACTGTTTCCTGGTGTGACGGCATAATCCTAGACGTCCAGAGAGGATTTGACGACAGATTTCTGGTATTGAACCCCCCAACAGATAAGTATCTCTAGCTTGACATCATGACATCATCAATTGACTGAAGTGCTTGACTTGCATAAAAACGGACATCGACATCAGGGTCCTCAGCTAGTTCTACTAAACTAGAGTGAATCGTTTTCTCTGCTACCTGGCAATTATAAGAGGCTTAGAAAGTCGACACTAAGGTATAGCGAGGGCATGCAAGTGTAAACTTTCTTCAACAAACAACAACGTAAGTAAGCTCAATTGTTATTTCAACTAAACCAAGTAACCAATCCAAGAAAAGAAGGTAGATGAGAGTTCTCACTGATTGGTCAACAACAGGGATAAGGGACTGCAACACCTTTGCAACATTAAATTTGACGTTGGGCACTCTGGAGAAGAAATGAAATTGGACCATCAGATCTAGGAACTGATGCATATAATGACTTTAACAAGAATTGAAAAGCAAAACCAACCTGTCCTTTGCTGCCGTAATAACCACTGGCAGCAACTTAGAACATGTTATCTCAGAACCCATCACAGGTGCAAGTAAAGAAATTGCCCTAAGTATTGTCATCCGGTATAAATAATGTGAATTATTAATCACATCCAAGACCTGCAAAGAGATGACATGTTTAAACCCCTAGAAACAGGAACAAGCTTGATATCAGACATGGTCAAACCAAGAGAACGAATAACGCAGAATATTAATCATATCCAGGAACTGCAAACAAAAGACCATGTCTTGACCAATGAGAAACAGATAACAAGCAGATAACATACATGATCAAACCAAGTCTCTGAAACTAAGGTTGACCATGATGAATTATTACAACAGTCTCAAGTACCCACAAAATCCAGTATTAACCCTTCAACCTGACAATTTTCATTTTTCTTCTTTTGCCTATTACTTTTGGGATGGGGTGTCATAGTGGATACACAGTTGAGGAAGGAATTGGAATGGTTATCTAAAGAGAAATCAATCCTAGGGGAATACTTCAAAAATGATTATCAAAAGAGAAATCAACTCACCCCTCCCTACCATTCTGCCTAATATCCATGCATCAACAGCAAAAGAAATTCTCACGAGAGTTATTTGGAAATAATGCAAGATAACCAGCACTTCAGCTTTGAAATATCATCAAACAAACCTGAGGAATTATATGCTGTATTGCCCACTCTGGACCAAATTCTTCCGCGAGGTGCTTTAAGTTATTAGCTGCAGCGTCTCTGATTGAATAAACCTGAACCATATCTGCAAATCAGTAAGAGAGAACCGAATGCTTGATGCAAGCAATTCTCTTTGACAGGTATCAACAATGGCAGAGAAGAGAAGAAGTCACAAAGGCTTCATTTCTTTGCATTTAATGGAGGTCTTAATCATTCAGATCTCAGTCATTAAGTTTGTTTTTAATGTTTGAATTATAATCATTAAGAGCGTTTCTTTAACAACCACTTAATGAGTCTGGATAGATCTGAATGATAAAATTTGTAACAAAGTCTTAATATCATTAAGATTTTTATTCAAAAATTTCTACAAGAAGACCATCACCAATTCCGTCCATTCACTTCTATTGTTGTTGCCCACCATTATCAACGGTTGTCATTGCCACCCACCATTATCAACTACCACCACCCACTACCCACACCCTCAGACAACTACCATTGTTGTCAATCACTACAATCAGTTGTCACCACCATTAGCCACCATTTACAATCATCACCACCAATCACTACCGACAATTACCACTCATAAGCCACACTATATATCCCCGACCACCATCATCATTTACCACCACCATTAATATCTTTATCATCCACCTCCACCATCAACCGCTACTGTCAACCACCATCATCACTAGCTACTACACAAAATACCACCATTAGCCAACACAATCCCCAATCAACACCCAAAAACACCATCGCTAGCCATCACCATCAACAACCATCATATAATTTTTAAAATATTTTATTGATCTAATATTAGATTGATTTAGTATTTTATTAAATTTATATTTGTAATTTTTAAATAAAGACAATTAATATATACAGATGTTTTAAAAAAATAAATAGTCCTAATTATTTAGTATTCATTTATTAATGCAACATTTTTATATTTACATGTGTATTCATATTGAAACATCTAAATCTTAATGTACATCTTAATATTCAAATTTAGACAAGTCTTATTCGTCTTAGTAAAAGAAAATGAGGCCTAAGACAGAAATTACAGATAGTTTGATCCAAAAGAAGAAATGCCTCCTCCTTGCCACTGACAATGAAAGAGAAAGTGAAAGAGATGCACTCACTTTACAAAAGCAAAGTATCTATGCTTCTCATTTTCTAGATTACATATCTACTGTTTGTGTTATAAATCAAAAAGAAAGGTTCCATATCTAGTCACTAGCTTATCACATACCAACCTCATCCTGTAACCACTGCATGCAAAGGGTGCCAAGCTTATCATCGAAAAATCCTACACCCAACTGACTGGCCAGCAGAGGTATGTATTCTATTATAGCCAGACGAACTCGCCAATGCCTATCCTTTGCCAGCTCAACAATAGCTGGCAACAGAGATTGGGATAATAAATCAATTCCAATCACCTGTAAAATTGGAAGCAACTTAGATTTAGTCCTGAAGAAGCTGCAAAAGAATTGCAAAGAACCAATAGATAGAATGAAGAAGCATAAAGAGAACCACGATTAATGAAGTTAGCCTTACTTCAAAAAAAACATTAAGAAAACCATGATATGTCATGCAAGTAGAAGTAGAATGGCAAGGCAAAAATAAAAAATTAAAAATTGATATAAAAACATCTGAACAAGACAAGCAATCACAAAACAAATCTGGCAAAGAGAACTTGCTATTCATTCAAGTTTCCCAAGCACACATTAGTTTGTACCAGCTAATTTAATAGCAAGTACTGTACGACTGCAAAACATTCATATCCATTAGTGCTAGCAAACTGAGCCTATATTTTATCAATCCGCCAATATTTTAACAGTTGGGGAATGATATATTGAACAGGTCCCATATTTGACGCATAAAAATGGGTAAAATATGGAAATTGAGGGAACATCTAGTAATTGAACATGTTTTCTCTTAAATATTTACTCCGTTCCTAAACTTTTTGTGTTTTCTCCTTTACATTAGGAGGTGTGATGAATATAGTGTTTCGTTGAATTCTTAAATCAATGCTTTTCTAGTTATTAATTTCCATTCTTTGCATAGTTAAAGCAGTTTTAATAGGGTATAGCCTCATTTTTTTAATTTGAAAATAAAGAATTCTTTTTAAAAACTAGTACTTCAAAGTGCATAGCATCCGCCACAGAAAATAATTTATGACGGAGTTAATTCTTAATCGCTAACAGTAACCAACTCAACATGCGCTACAATAGGATAACTAGACTTTGCAGATATTGCATCATAAGTGTATACAACTTAAATCCTTAATAATTTAAGCATACTACAGTACGAGTTGAAAAGAACTTTTTGTTTAAGATGATTTTGGCAAATTTTGACACAGTATCATTCAATTCCTTATACTTGTCTTATGAACATGTAATATTCTCCACAGGTCCAATTTATGTGTTTTGCTTTGTTTAGATATACAGTTAATTTTTGAGAACTTGAACTTTCTTTAGTCCCAACTTTTTGTTCACCGTGAAATAGTGACAATATATGCAAATGGTTTATGTTATTTGCAGATGACATAGTTTTGATTGACGAGACTCGCAACGGAGTTAACGCTAAGTTGGAGGTTTAGAGACGGACCCTGGAGTCTAAAGGATTCAGGTTGAGCAGAATCAAAACTGAATACTTGGAATGCAAGTTCAGTGATGTGAGACATGAGCCAAATGTGGAAGTGAGACTTGATACATAGGTCATATGTCATCCAAAAGAGAGGTAATTTCAAGTATCTTGGGTCGATTATCTAGGAAAATGGAGAGAATGAGGAGGATGCCACTCACCGTATTGGTGCAAAGTGAATGAAATGGAGCCTCGCATCCGAAGTTTTGAGTGATAAGAAGGTGTCAACTAAACTTAAAGGCAAGCTCTATAGAATGGTAGTTAGACCAGATATGTTGTATGACGGAGTGTTGGCCAATCAAGAACTATCACATTCAGAAGATAAAAGTGGCAAAGATAAGGATATTGTGATGGATGTGTGGGTATACTAGGAGAGATAGGATTAAAAATGAGAATATACGAGACAAGATGGGAGTGACTTTGGGGGAAGACAAGATGTGGGAAGCGAGTTTGAGATGGTTCGCGCATGTGATGAGGAGATATATGTATGTCCTAGTGCAGAAGTGTGAGAGGTTGGTTATGGATGGATTCATGAGAGTTAGAAGTAGACCAAAAAAGTATTGGAAAGGGGTGATTAGACAGGACATAGTGCAGTCGTAGCTTATCGAGGACATGACCTTAGATAAGAAGATGTGGAGGACACGAATTAGGATAGAAGGTTAGTAGGTAGGAGTGCGTCCATACTAGTAGGTAAGAGTATTTTTCTTGTTGCCCTTACTAATAATCGTAGGACTACTCTTGTAGTTTCTTGTTCTTCAATGTTTGTTCCTATTTATTATTTTGTGTAGTTCGTTGTAGTATTACTTTGTTGTATATCGTTCTGTAACTATCTATTGACTCTTGTACTTCCATTATGTCTTTTTCTAGACTGGTTTTGTCTTGAACCGGAGGTCTATTAAAAACAGGTCTACTTCACTAGATCCTAATGTGTAGGACTACACTAGTATGTTGTTGTGGTTGTTGTTGAAATAGTGACAATATTATTGAAAATGCAGAAAATTAATTGGCTAACACTGATACAAAGTTCGGTAGAAAGCGCATAATTTGGCTAATATTGACTTCTCAGATTGTTTAAGATACAAAGGCTAGCAAGGCTTCATAGATAGAAACTATTCTAGTGAGAATATCATATTGTAGCCTGAAAATTCACACTGGTACTAAAGTCTGTACATATTTAGATTGTGAGAAAATTAAAGAATTAAGAAAATAAGCATGGCAAAGAAATCAATATTCTCGATCAAGAAGAGACTCTAGGAGAAGTCTATTCTCAGATAGGAGAATGATGAAAATTATAAAGTTGAGCACCATTACTCGTGGAAATGGGTAAATATGGGTCAACTGTTTTTTACCCAACCCGTTTGTCCGCCAACCCACTTTTACCCTTATGAAATATGCGCGGGTTGAATTATTACCCATTTTATGTTGACCCGTTTTCAACCCACCCAAATTTGGCCCAACTCGCCCATTTGTCACCACTAATCTCCACCATAGACTCATGAAATGAATAGCCTGAAAACAAAATTCATCTATAGATCCTGAACCAATCTGGTCTTCCCCAACTCGTCTCGGTAATAGAGATAAGAATGCATCTTGATATCTATATCCTAGAACTGAAAGATGATCAAGAAAATTTTATAGGAACAAGAAGGCAAAGTAGCATCCCACTATACAAAGTTGACTACACGACTTCATTGATCTTCAATTTCCTTCTTCCTCTGGGAGCTTATCAGTCACAAAGAAATACTCATAACGAACAGAAAGCATGAACCAAAAGGAGCTAGAAAGAACTAGGCTTGAAAATACAACCAACCTGATTGACTTGATCAAGTTTGCTAATGATGTTGAGGCGCACATCAGGAAACTCATCCTTCAGAAGGGAAAGAAAAATTGGAAGAAGATGTTCAATGGTTGCATCCTGCATGAATATAAAATGAATTCGATAATTTCATTGTCAAAGATCAAAAGAAGGTACACAAACTAGGGAAGAAACCAAACACAAAAATCTCTTTGACCGCACATGTTATATTATGATAAGGTAGCGGAACTTACCAATCAAAATCCAAAATATATATAGAAGATGCATTCACTCAAAAATAGTTTGTTTGCCAAGCTCTTTAAATCTGCTTATTTTGATAAGCACTTTTTGTCAAATGGTGTTTTAGAAAAAGCACTTGGAGATTACTACGTTTGTGTTTGGCAAAATCACTTAGAGAACTTTTTCCCAGAAACTTAGTTAAACACCATAAATCTCCAAGATAAGCACTTCAAAAGAATCGCTTCTAATTTTCAAGAAGTTTGGCCAAACAGGCTCATAAGAAGAAGAAGAGAAAGCATCATAAGGAAAGTGAAGAAAAATGAGAAGCAGGTTGATGCATCCAACTGTGCACATTCAAGCTTAATAGACCCATTAAACAATGTGTGTGATAAGATGATTTATAGAAATATGTTGTATCGCAGAGCCAGAAAAAAATAAAGGATATATATACAAATTGCGTCATACAAATAAAGAGCAGAACCTACTTAGATCTCATCAAAGAATTTGACCTCCCAGATCATACTGGTCTTTTTTGTCCTACAAAAAATAGATTCTTTTAAAAGGTCCAAACATAGTTACGTTAGCTAGAGCATTAGAATGCAAAAGCTTCCAAAAGTTAACTTATATGCAAACGCTGTCATCTAAAGCAGTGCATATTGCAAGTAACGAAAATTCTTAGTTGCGACAAATCCAACAAGTATCACGGTCAGTTCTACAACTTGACAATGTTGTGTATATCAACATATGTAGCATACATAAATACGTGATTAATATTTTCTTGCCTGAATTCTACAATAAAAATCAAAAAAATGTTCAATCACCTTTCCCAGGACAGGAGCCATCCCCATTATAACAGAAGCCAAAGCAGATCTAACATGCTGCGATGAGTCGGATGACAATTCCTATAACATTTACAAACTCAATTACATATTAGGAACAGTTGGAATAAAAGCTGTAATTAGAAGTTCCTTAACAGGTAAACGAAGATGAAATTACCTTCACACACGGAAGAATATGCTGTAGAGAAAACTCAGGACTAAGAATCTGACTGAATATGGTGGCTTTCCCTGCAGCAGCTATACGCACTTCCGCTTCATTATCCCGCAGCAAACGCACATAAGCAGGAACCAAGTCCATCCTTAAGTCATGATCACCAACAATCAGATATCACAGAGCAAAAATTGCTATTTCTCCGTATGGTAAGCAAGCTGACAGTCTCATCGGTAGAGAAACAAATGCATAGACTCCTAGTAACACAGTATCCTCTACTAAGTTAACATTGACCATGTCACCTATCATGATTGTTGAGAAAATGGTAATGCGTCTAATCAACCTCGCCTCAATCAATGTGGTACCCTTAACTCCTGTCATACGCCTGGGGCTGGATTTCTGGACTTTAGACAATATAAATGGGGGCCCAACATTGGGTAAAAGAAGAATTGTGATACGTCTAAGTCTAAGTCTAATACTGGTACCATGTTAAAAACATTGATATTGAATCTAATTCAACCACAAAAGCTAGCTAATGAGGTGAGTGAGGGTAAGAATGCAATAACCCATACCCTCAACCAACGTGCGACAATTTTTAATAGGAAGGTAGAGATTTCATTACTATGCACCAAGATGTTGTAAATACGTACAGCAAAAAAAGGACTCTTAAACCCTCAATTCAACCAATGCGGGACACCGAACAATGATGAGCAGTTAAGTTGCTCGAACTCTTCACTTTTGGTGCCGCAAAGTGTCAACACGACGTGGGTGTGGGTGTGGGATCCACACCCAATCTGGTCAACCAGTTTTGGATTATTTGACCAAATTCGAGGGAGAATTCTGGACAGATCCAATTATTTCTGAAATCAAGACAAAAACTAAGGTGAAATTGCAGAAAATGGAATACCTTGTATATACAAATTTATGTTGTCACTCCCTTTTCTTTTATCTCCTTCCAGGATTCTCCTTTTTCTCAAGTTTTCCACATAATATCTCATAATTTAGGTTTTATAACTCTATTTTTAGATATTTGAATATTTTTAGCCAAATCCCCACACAGTATCCATATTTGGATCCGTATCCACAAATCTTAAAATTTAGATCATTGACGATCCAACCTCTAGATCCGCATCCGTATCGGACACCCACACCTGAGTCCAAGCAACTTAGATTAACAGTACTTTCAAGTCTGTTAGTATATTCCAGTGACTTGACGTTAATTCTTTGTTTCTGATATAAATACTGCATCATTTTCTGAAAAGTAATCCTTGGTTGATCCCATCTAAAGAAGAATGACATTTCTGTCGACATTGAATGTATGTGTTAGAATAGTAATAGGTATATACAACCCTACTTAGAATAGAAATAGGAATAGTAATAGTAATAGGAATAGGAATAATATATAGTGTCCTACTTAAAAAATGATTGTATTGCAGTGTCCTAGTTGGAAAAGGTGTCTATTGTAGTGTCTATAAATATAGGCTCTCTGTAATAATGTAAACAACAACAATTCAATAATATTCTTTTTCAATATTTCTCACATGGTATCAGAGCATCTACGATCTTGGTAGAAAATCAGAGAGCTTCCGCTGCCGGCGGGTGGCACCCATATATGCTGCCCGTCTGGCCAATGATTATGTTAATAAAAGTGGGATCAATGATTTATGCATGAACCCCATATTCAGGGGAAGAAAACTCAGTCAGACAAATCATCGTGCGTCAATTTTCGATGACTTTCTAGGGTTGTTTTGTGTCAACCCGATATCCATCAGTATTTGTGTAGCACCGTGCCATATTTCCGGTGAGTATTTTTTTCATATTTAATTTGTGTAGCACTGTGCCATCATTCCAGTGACTACTTTTTCACATATAATTTGTGTAGCACCGTGCCATCCTTCCGGTGACTACCTTTTTTTGCATATCTGATTTGTGTAGCACCGTGCATCTCTCCGGACTACTTTTCATATCTAATTTGTGTAGTACCGTGATTTTTCCGAACTACTTTCTCATATCTGAGTTGCATAGCATCATGTGTCTTTTCAGTGACTCCTCAGATTTGATTTGCATAGTTCCATTCGTCTTTCCGATGACTCCTCAAATCTTATTTGCGTAGGGTTGTGCCATCATTCCAACCCTACCCGCATAATTTTTCTTTTTCAGTAGGGTCGTGTCATCATTCCGACCCTACCCATATAATTTTATTTCTTAGATTGTGACCACTTTTAGCCATCAAATCTAACACTCCAACATATGAGCATGTTGTGGCCAGTTTTTCGGTGACTTGTTTAATACCGACTCATCTATTGATTCCAACATGATCCATATACTTTATACTAGATTTTGAGCACTTTGTTGCTCAGGGGGAGTTTAGTAGCCTTGTATGTCGATTGTGTTAGTCACTCTATGGTCTGAAATAGCCTGTGCAAGCTTGGTTTGGGAAGTTCAACACTGTAATTTATCACTCTGTGATTTATCGGCATTATGCATCAAATCCGGTATTTCATGAGAAGACTAAGCACATTGAGATTAAATGTCAATTTTGTGAAGTCGAGTGATCAACTTGCAGATCTCTCACCAAGCTCCTCATCAGTCCTCGTATTAATTATATTTATAACAAGCTAGATACATATGATTTGTATGCACTAGCATGAGGGGGAGTATTAGAATAGTAATAGGTATATACAATCCTACTAAGAATAGAAATAGGAATAGTAATAGTAATAGGAATAATATATAGGGTCCTACTTAGAAAAGGATTGTATTGCAGTGTCCTAATTGGAAAAGGCGTCTATTGTAGTGTCTATAAATATAGGCTCTCTGCAATAATGTAAACAACAACATTCAATAATATTCTTTTTCAATATTTCTCCCAGTATGCATTCCAACAACTACCACTTGATTTATCACATACACACACCCCAACCCACCCCACCCCCCGTTTTTCAAACCCATGAAAGGAGCCTTCAGATAAATACTGAATATGATAGGTAGGCACTTAGGCCCACTCAACCGCAGGCACAATCTACACGTATAATATGTAAAGGATTCAAATCGATTGAATGACACGGGTTTTTTTTTTTGGATAAGGGGGAGGGAGAGTTGGTTACGTAGTCTCCAAATAGAAAATTTGACATTCAAAACCAAGTCAGATCCTGAATTTCTTATGATAATAGAGACACTGAATGTAAATCAGGAACTAGTAATAGCGTTCAGTGCAATCTTCTCTAGAATATGACTTAGTAACACAAAACACACTTATGAGATGGAAATTATTTCAATGAACTAATTTTACACGTATAACAGACATGTGAGAGTAAACAAGTATTTGGTAAACCCAACCACATAACACTACATTTAAGAGTGATCTTGGTGCATGTTGATATATTATGATTTTGCTTACAAAAGACACCAAGAATCACATAAAGCAAAAAATTGAAGACATCAAGATATGCTGATAATATTATTATAAATGAAAGAAAAACAGCACAAAAAAATTAGACAAATGTCATAAGAGTAGATTTCACAAAGTAAAATGTATGAGTTTAGTACCTGATCGTCTCAGGTCCCACAGCTTCACACAGCTCATACAACTGGTTTGCAACCATGTACCGTACACGCCAAGACTTATCCTGGTCATTTTGAGAAATAAACTCGTAGTGACTTTGAGAAAGAAACATATGTAAAAGAAACTAGTGTGTGTGTGTATATAGATATATATATATGCATATGAAAACAAACATATATATTAAGCTGCTAAAAGCAATCAAATGGAATTCCAACAAATAAGTAGTTTTGTGTAAACAAGTTGTGATTCGATATAAATCAGGATAAAGTACAAGGGTAAACCAGGTTTCCTGATCAATAATAAAGAAGTAACAAACTTAAATCAAAACCTGTACTAACTGAGCATAGTTATTGCTGGAGATCACTGATCAGATTTTCATTGTGGTGAACCTAAAATTTTGTGCAACCGAACAGTATTAGTTTCTGGAATAGATCATTTGAACAACCTTTTCCAGCCAAGGATGAGATGCTTACATCTAGCTATCCATAATCAGGAGATAGAAAAAGCTTCCATTGATGCTTTCGGATGTACCCATTGTCGATTCTACTTAGAAATTATATCTACTAGCGACACCTTTAGAGCACCTTCCGACTTCCATACTATTTTCCACCTTTCTTGTTCTCCTGTTGTTATTGTTCATCCACATATTATAGTCCCAAAATACTGTTTAATCTGTCCTGGTCTTCCTCAATTTCAGTCTGGCCTACCTGCCATAAGAATCCAGAACTAAGTCCCATCAATTCCCCAACTAATTCATCCACTACATAAGCTAAAGACTGATCCTATTTTCACTATCAAGTATCAACTATTGGCAAGAGAATCTCAGCTTTCCAACATCATGTTTTTACAAGTTCTATAGCAAGTTTGACTAAGCTTTTAAAATCTGCTAATTTAGAGAAGTGCTTTTGTCAGAAGTGTTTTTCTAAAAAAATACTTTTGGTTCGAAAAAAGGTTTGCCCGGAGAGTAGTAGTTTGTGTTCAGATGATCAATTTGAAAAGCACTTTCGCCAATACTAGAGCAGAAGTTTCTGCTTCGCCAAGGTTCCAAAAGTGCTCTAGGGAAATAACTACTTTTTTTCAACTTCTGCTACAACTCAAAAGCACTTATTTTTTCCTAAAAGATGTCAAACACCTTTTAAAACAAACAAAAAACACTTTTAACTTTCCAGAAGCTTGGCCAAACAGGCACTACCATGTCATGATTTTTGTATTGTATAAGACTAGTAAAAGCATTTGGACTTGTAAAAAGCACTAGCAAAAGCATTTAACAAGTATATGAATACACCAACAATCGATCATATCAGTCTATGAAGCTAATTCTGAAGTAACTTCGCGCTAGTTTTGGTACATGATCAGAATTAGATCCAGAGAACTTCCGAAGAGTCATTCAAACCACCACGATCATGCAGTAAGGACCACATTTAATTAGGAGTCTTCAAGCCACTAATTCGTGTTCCTTTTACATTCCACTACCTTGCTAGCTTTGTATAAACTATAGTAGAGATTTCTCAAACAGCAAGTAATAACCATTATCATAACCTAGACAATCGAGCCTAAAAACTCACTATTTCCTGCTATGACAAAGCTTCTCTGGCGAAGTGGTTATGATTTGATTTTAAAGTGTGATATCTTAATTTACAAGATCCCAAATACATCTGAAGTCAGAACCATACTAATAGGCAGTAAACCAATATATAGACTTAAAATATGATGATACAGATATTGCAATAAATTAAGTTGCTAAAATCACTCCAACAGCTCACTAAACAACTGAAAAAGTAACCGATTATATGCAGGATTTGATCCTAAGACTAAAAACAAATGCACGAATCTGAACAGGCATGAAAGATTTAAAGAATCTGCGAGTGCCCAAGTAGCATGATTTCAAACACAATCTAACCTGAGAGAAGTTGACAATGACAGGAAGAATATGTGCAACACAATCCTGGGGGTCCTGCAACTTGCCTAGTGCAGCACAGCCCTCAACTGCTAGTAAGCGTACAGAATCTTGATCTGAAATCAAGACACAATAGAGTCACCACAAACACTCAAGTTGATATAACTATCGTATAGATATTAATTAGAAGAGCTGTAGGGCTATTTACTGCTACAAGTAGTGGGTACCAGACAAGTTGAACCATACATGTCTTAAACTGTGAATGACTAGACTGAATAGTTATAATCATACGGGGCAACTTATGAGTTAAAATATTACCATCCTGTGTAAGATCTTCAAACATTGTCATGATGTCAGTCTTGAGGTAAGCTGGTTCAATGGTAGCAGCAAACTTCCCCAAGTTTGCTGCAGCTGACCTTCTCACCATAGGCATGTCATCTTGAGACAACTGGCTATATATGGACCGGAGCTCTGCCTTTAACATCTCAGGGGAACTTGGGTAAGCAATGTGAAATAGTCCACAAGCAGAAACTCTAGCCGTGAACCACTCACCAGCTGCCAGCCTCTAGTGATTGTGAAAAAGGAAGACATAGGAACAAAATGTAAAAGGTTGATTTAAATACCGTATTTTGTGATTGGCTATGACAAAATATGACAGGATACAGATGAAGTTTTGGCGCACAATACTCTTTGAGTTTAAATGTTACTATGAATTTCCAGATTGCAAGGCACTAAATACTTGCAACTAAATGGTCTTTGTAAGTTTTTCTGACTATGATCTCTAAAGTCATTAATAATAGCATTCCTTAGAACAAGTGATGAGAGTTAAAATAAACAGTAAAAGTGTGGGGCAAACCTTCACAAGAGAGACAAACCTATCAATCAAATCACTCTCCCTCATCTGGGATCCAATTCTACACAATGACTCCACAGCTTTGTCCCTCACACAGATCTCCTCCACAGTGCAAAGGGTTCCCAGAAGAGGGAGTAACACATGAGCATGCTCCACTCCTCCAACATAAGGAATAAAACCGCCTAACTCTTCTGACATGGCAAGTAGCACCTCATCTTCGTCGTCAGTGTTTCTGCACAAAAATGGGATCAACTCCCTCCTGGTTCTGTCTTCACCAAGTTGACATGCAATAGAAGATAACCTCCTAATAGAATTCAACCTCAATTGAATGTCGTCATTCTTCAGCTCATCTAATACCATTGGGTACAACAGTAGATGCGCCATTGACATGTATATTGTGTTTCCCTTACAGCTGCAATTGGAAAGATATATGATTGAGAACTACTAAAAGAAAAATGAATCAATGGTGAAAGAAAGAAATTTGACCAGATTTTTCATAACTGTCATACGCTGTCTTGACTACTGAGAAATCACAAATCCATCTGACCAAGAATCCTTCTCCACCCCGCAGATGGAATGAAAAGATAAACACAATGCAAAAAGGAAAGAAAGAGGAATGAAGAGTAACAAACAGAGAGTAATTGCACAAGAGAGGAATACATTTCAAGAGAGTGGTTCGTATGGAGTTTGAATCTGAACGAGAGAATGATATAAAAGCTTTGGTTTTGTGGCCAAAAAGGAGCTTGTCCATATTTATAAACTCAAAATTTTAGTTCATAAGGGAAAGTCAAAGCTATACAGGTGTAAAAGAAGAGTTTTAATATCCCAGATTCCGATCCCTGCTACAATCTTCAGTGTAAGTTCAGCTTTCATGGAAGGTTTGCCTGGCAACTGTGCATGTGGGCTGTGGCAGGTAGCCCACTGGATTAATCAATAATAAGATAGGCAACAAACAAGTTGTTCCACACACCACCATCATTACTAAAAGGGAAAAGGGTCAGATTTGACCCGGTACTATCCGAAATCAAGCAACTTTTCCCTTGGTCACACTTAGAGTCTAATCTTACCCCTGACGTTCGGAAAAGTCTCAGTTTTTGCCCTCGACCCCTAATGCAGCTTCAACCTAAAGAACAATGGGGTAACTTTAGACCTTTCTTTTTATTGTTAAGGGGTATATTTAGACCTTCTCCCTCAAGTTATTTTGACACATGGAGTTCACCCATTGTAAGCTGGGGCTCCACAATTAGCCAGGCAAACATGATACATTTACTCAGGGCTAAGGTATGAGAGGACCCAAACCATAACAGAGGTTAAATTGAGCAATTTTGGAATAGTACATTTGGTAAACTTAAACCTTTTTCCTGCTAAAAAAAAAAAGTAACAAATCAAAATTTTAACATCTCACTTAAGAAACATCAAAGTCCATTCTGCAAGTTCTCTGAAAAATGAGATATTCATGATTGAATCTAAATATGATGATCTGACCTAAACGCTAGCATTTAATCAAAGAAGATATAAAGGAAGTAAAACAAACACCCTGGAGTTCAAATTGTTAAAGGAAAAAGTCCCTAAATACTAGAATGAGCTCAATTTCGTTTTCCAAAACTAAACAAATCAACTACGTTATCATTTTATTGCAAGAAAATTAACAAGTTCGATCACATTGTTTCAGTTCTAGCCAGCAAAAAATGATTTTGATTAACTTGTGGACAAGAGGCAGAAGAGAGGATTACCGGAAATGAGTCTCGCCGGCTGCCGGAGACTTAGAGCCTTTGATCTCCGGCGAATTCAAGAGAGGGGTTTTGTTGCCTTCGTTGATTTCAATGAAATGAAAAGTGTTTGGACTGAGCAGACAAAAACGATCAAATGGTGCTTAATGTACAAGAGTTGGATTTTGTTCCTTCTCATGTACAACAATCTAGAACATGTATATATATATATATATATATATATATATATATATTTCGAGCTTAAAATGTTTAAAAGCATTTTCGTATTTAATCTTAAAATGATAAAAATATTTTAAATAAGTTGATCTAAATAGTCTCTTAATTCAAATAATCCTTATTTAATATGGGTTAACTACACTTAACACTTGTATATCATGACTTAATTGTAGATAGAGTTTAATATTTTAAAATGTTTAAAAGCATTTTCGTATTTAATCTTAAAATGATAAAAATATTTTAAATAAGTTGATCTAAATAGTCTCTTAATTCAAATAATCCTTATTTAATATGGGTTAACTACACTTAACACTTGTATATCATGACTTAATTGTAGATAGAGTTTAATATTTTAAAATGTTTAAAAGCATTTTCGTATTTAATCTTAAAATTATAAAAATATTTTAAATAAGTTGATCTAAATAGTCTCTTAATTCAAATAATCTTTATTTAATATGGGTTAACTACACTTAACACTTGTATATCATGACTTAATTGTAGATAGAGTTTAATATTTTAAAAATCAAATTGTCATATTTGACTTCTATCTATATATATATAATAATAATAATAAATATATAAATAATATAATTTTGATTCAAAAGACAAAAAATATATTGATTATTGGTTGAATTTTTCATTGAAGATAGTATAAAAGTTAATCTTTCTAATCGTAATATAAAATTTATGTTCCTATACCGTTCATGAAGCATGTGAGTTGCTGGTTAAACTTAACAAATGTTCAGGAGGCCTCCGGTCCTTAAGTGTCTGAATTCAAGGAGATACGTTCAAGTTAAAGTGTCTATTTATGTATAATAGATTCTCAATATTAAAAAAGACAAGCAAAAGAGATGAGGGAAAAGAGAATTTGATGGTGAGTAAACAAGGATGGGTTTCATCTCAACATGAAAATTATAGGTATTAATTACATGAATTGAGTCATCAAAACAAAAAAACATTATGGTTGTATATCCGAGCCAACTTTCATGCACCTCAACTAATTCCACAGTATACCTATCACCTCCCACCGGCAATAGGTACCGTCCACCAAGGCTAGGATAGATGGAAAGAACTACCTAGTGTTTTTTGTCTCCGCTGGAAGCAAAATTAGCTAGTTTTCATCTTCAACATCCAAGCAAAGGCAGTAAGCAACTAAGCCAACAACTGGAACATATCTGAGATATCTCACCATTCCAACCTTATCTTCCTGGATGTTTTGCAAGTTATCTCCTATCAACCAAGGTTGGAAAATAATGTAGAGACAAATATCCCAGATGAAGGCATAAGCAAGTCTTTCAGAGGATAGATAGCTGAGCAAGAACTCCCATCTATCAGATATACTCCCAAAATCACCATCTCCTCTCCCATAAAAGGCCCAAAATGTCGAAAGCAAACAGGCAGCTCCACCGACTAGTCCAACAACAGATGCACCACGAGTCATGATCGAACCAAGTTGAGAGGTTGCTCTTGGAGGGTACTCTGAGTCACTCTTATTTAGTCGAAAAGCCATGTATGGAATTAAAAATGCTGCATCGAATTCCAAAAAGCTCATTAATAAGTCTCTTGTCAAACCAAAAACTATTTACAGTAAAGGATGGAGTTATGCTTGAGAGAGCCAGAAATCGAAACCAGCAAAAGAAAAAAGAAGATCCAATAACAATGGACAAAAAAATAAGTGGCAGAATAACTCGAATAAGAGAAGCTTTAGAAAAAGTAAATGCAAATAGTTAAAAGTTGTGCCATCTTAACCACCTGATTCTTTCTCATTCAGTGCTAGCTCCTAGTCACTAATAGAGTGTTCATGTCAGCTACCAAGCAATTCTAATCGAAGCAACTCCAGTATAATCAGGAAATCATTAATATACGGATACCGTTTGCCATCCTATTTTTTGACAGGACACTCACTGAGAGTTCCATCGGGATGGGGGACACTAGCATCCATAACGTTGCACAATCAAAAGTAAGTATTTGAGAAAAGTGCATACTGTTTGTGAGGAACATTTGAAATCCCCATAGAAGATCTAGTGATCCCTTGAATCTGTCTCTCTTATGATCACTGAACAGTAAAGGAGCAAACATGAACGTCCAGCCAATTACAAAATTAAACAGTCCTTCAGACATCTGGAATAAAAATCAGAGCCGAATGTCAAAAATGAGATCCACGCAACGAATAAATTTGTATTTTACAAAGTACTTACTGGATGAAGCACTGGTGCCTCTATCAAGTGGATGCCCCCTACTCAGCCAAATGATTCGTTGTTTAAAGTTCAATATCAAATTTATGGTAAGAGACAGATGGAAAATTGAAATGAAACCTCTGAACTGAACGTATATAAGTAAGTAACTGCTTAATCAGCAAAATTTTATGCATCTAAAGCAAGTGTCAAGTTGACACACGGTGGAAAATCATAAATTCAACATTGCCAATGTATGGAGAAAGGGTCCTTGAGCTTGAAGTCATGTCTCTATACTAGAAGAAGAATGGTATGCATATTAAATTTTGACTGGCACAAGCAAACAAATTAAAAAGATGTGAAAGTTGAAATAGAACACCCGATTAAATCGACCTTTGAAAGAACAAACAATTATGGTGGAGGGCCAAGACACAGTCATTGTTTAACAATCAAACATTTCTGGTTAGGATATGTTTCAATATTGAGAAATGTGGATGATAAAATAGGTTTATTATTGACTAAACCAGAGGAAGTTGAGCAGTTAATCAGAGTTAGAAATTACACCAGCAAATATAAAGAAAATTATCCTCCCTCCATTTCAGTTTGCTTGTACTATTTTAACTTGGCACGGACTTTAAGAAAGTTAAGAAGAATTTTGAATCTTGTGGTCTAAAATTAAAGATACATCAAATGTACCAAAAAAAAATTTAATCTCGTGGTTTAAAACATATCATGTGGAAAGTTGGAACTAAAGAGTGTTTAAAAAGGAAAGAGATATTCTTTTTGAAACGCACTAAAAAGAAAAGTAGGACAAACAAATTGAAATGGATGGAGTATATGTTCAAGAATGAAGCTAATTGACTATAAGTCATTAATATCAAAAGCAAAAAGCCCAAAAAAGCTCTAAATACTGTTGGGGTAAGCACAAAGCACAAACAAAGTATGGGCTTTAATGAAAAAAAGCACTAGGCAAAAAGAAATACAAAAATATATATTAGCCCAAGACTAATAATTAAAAGCGCGCATGAATGACAAATATATGAACAAAAAATTGATTTTTTTAATGATAAAGTGAAATATCAATGGTTTAGTGTCGCCTCTTCTGACGAAGCAAGAGGCTCATTGACAAGGAACAATATGTCTTAGAACCTTGATGACGACACTGAGCCACACATTAAGCGAGGTGAAGCGCTCAACACGTTTTGAGTCTCGCTTCAGGGATTAAGCGCACCTTTGACAACACTGCTATGAGTGCCAAATTATGCCGCCCATTGCTAAAAAGGAAGCAACAAAATTATCATACATTGAGCAGAAAGGAGTGCAGGCTAATTAGTAAAATTTTTGTGTAAGACTAATCTGGTATAACTAAAGAGATTTCAACATACCAGCATTCAAGAGAGGCAGGATGAAGAAGAAATTGAGGGAGAGACCAACCAAATCATTTACTGTTTCTGAACTAATTGCCCACACAGGATCTCCCTGCATTATATATCAAAATATTTTCAATGGTTAGATATCCGCGTGTCAGCCTAAATACCTTTTATTCATTTTTTTCATTATAAACCACACATATTGATGTCACACTTAACTTCGAAAATTAGTCGATTTGACTCTCGAAAACAAGCTAAATATGACAATTATTTCGAAACGGAAGAAATACTGTAATATGAAATGGGAGAGATGAATTACATACAGGTGCATA
The DNA here is from genome assembly GCF_900185275.1 of Solanum verrucosum. Lineage (NCBI taxonomy): Eukaryota > Viridiplantae > Streptophyta > Magnoliopsida > Solanales > Solanaceae > Solanum > Solanum verrucosum. The sequence goes on from NW_026019864.1 coordinate 70,150, forward strand.
AGGAAGTAAAAAGAGCCACAATACATAAACGCCTTCTGCGGTCCACAGTATAGCCTGTGTTAATTTCCTCAATTTATCATCTCTTTCAATAATTGAATCCACTCCTCCGCCACCGCCACCGCCGCCGCCAGCTCTAGTGGTAAACACCGGTCTACGGCGACCTAATTGTATACTTTTCTTCACTTTAAGCTTTAACCCTAACAGTGCACTTGTCTCGGACAATTTCACATTTCGTCCAAATGCCGAATTATACTCCTGTCTGCCATGGATAACAGATTGATTTCCGTATATGAAAGTCTTAGTGCATAGTAGAGTTGCCGCCGGCATTTCCGAAGTTCGCCGGAAAATGGCTTCTGTAAAATGTTCTGGACCGGATTTGCTAAGTGAAGTGAGATAAAACTTTCCGTTCTAGAGGATGCAGAGGTGGGCCCGTAGGACACGTGGTACATAACTGCACACGTAGATACCTTTATATTTAATATGTATTTCCGTAAATTAGTGGTATTTCATATTAATTGTGTCTTCTCCATTCCACCCATCCATCTTATGAGAGTCAAACAGTTTATGTTTGATTAGAAATTTGCATATGAAATCTTTAAATTTTTTGAAATAAATTTATATATTTGTAAATTATGTAAAAAGTAATATAAGTTACAATAATTAACTATTCAAAATAATTAAAAAACATATGATAAATTTACGATTAAAAATAGACTTATTTGAACCTCGAAATTCGAAAAGTATCACATAAATTGAGACGGAAAAAATATTTTTTATTTAGATTATATAAAAATATTTTTATAATAATATTTTTTTTCTTATATATCGAACACAAAAATAAAAGACCCACATATTTTCTTAAAAAAATATAATTATGAAAATATTTTCTTTCATATCTAACCCATCCTACGTACCATAGGTGAGCCAAATCCTAAAAAAAATTACTCTAATTAATTGATGTCCCACTTAAATTATAGCACATGTCAATCTAATAAATTTGATCCTCTTGATATTGAATAGGCACATGTTAAAATTTCAAATTTCGTGAATAGAGAAATTAGGTACTTGAGGAGTTGAGGTTGTCAGCCAAATCACAATCGTTGGTGGGAAGGATAATATCAATTAGTAGTGGGATTAAATTATAGTATCACTTAATTTGTTGTTTGGGTGGTAAGTTCGGAATAAAGTATTTCGGGATTAAAAATTAGTATCGGGATAAGTTATTTCTCCCCTTGGGTGGTATAATAATCTCGGGATAAAATAAATAAATGACAAAAATGTCTCTTTAAACCCTTTTTATACATCACTTTTTACATTCATGAAGGGCATTTTTGTAAATAAATAAATTATTCTTAAAATTTATTATTTTAAATACAACAAACCAAACACTCAATAAAAAATAATCTTATCATAACTTATCCCATCATAACTTATTTCATCATAACTTGAATTCAAACTAAACGGCTTTAAGTTTAATAAATTGAGTGTTCACTTATAAAAGACTACAAGTTCTCAATATTTTTTCACCATTTTCTTTTCACAACTTATAATTGTCATTATGAGAAGAAAGAAATATGGGTCTAAAAGGTAAGTTAATTACTTCAATAGAAGTGAAATGTGAAGGACACTCGATTCATGATATTCTTCATACCATTATGCATCATGTACCACTATAAGTCGTTCTATCAACCAATTTGAGATTCATGAAGATGATATCGTAAAAATTGGTTCGATTATTAGCTGAAATTATGACGACGGACGGTAATGCACATTTTTCAAATCCTTCTCTCTCACACTCACAATATGATGTTTGATTACCATGCATATATATTCCAAGGGAAGCCTTTTGCTTCAAGAAATCTTAATTTAAATTATCTTTATTTTAAAATTTATTTCATCTGCTCCAACTAACACTAAGACAATATTTATTACTCATAATATTTAGTTACTCAATATTCGTCAAATTAAAATATTCTATGATTTCTTAATATTATTATTAGTCTTTAATAGTGTATGCTTTAGAAGATATACCACCAATTAAATACTATAAAAAAAAAATTACAGAAAAAGACTTTTTTCCGTAGAATATTACTTTTTTTTACCAAACATAAATAATTAAATCAAAACTATATTTTTTCTTAATAATTCTTATATTCTCCAGACCTCCACAATGTCAGCTCTTCTTTTTCGAGATTTTTTAAGATAAATGCATAAGTACCCCAACCTATGCCCGAAATCTCAGAGACACACTTATACTATAATAAGGTTCTATTACTCTCCGAACTTATTTTATAAATAATTGTTTATCCCTTTTCGGCCTACGTGACACTATCTTGTGGGCCCAGCGCATGTTGAAAATTTTTTCAAGGATAGTGCCACGTAGGCCGAAAAGGAGTAGAAAATTATTTATAAAATAAGTTCGGAGGATAATAGGACCTTAGTATAGTATAAGTATGTCTCTAGGATTTCGGGCATAGGTTAGGGATACTTATGCATGTTCCCTAATTTAATTCATAAAAAGATAGAAAATTCAAATATTAATGAGCTTTAAATAATTTTTGAAGCAAATGAGAATGAAAAACGAGGAAAAATTTTAAATAAGATAAAATATTATTTTGTAAATATTTAAGTCTTTCAAGAGGAATTGAGTTGTTGACCTAAGAGTAACATCTCTTGTATTTTTTATTATATAATGATTATAGGCGGACAAAAAAAAATTCCAAACAAATTATTGAAGCCATCGATCCTCACAAGAAATTAATCCGTTGGAAATTCATTGAAGGAGATGTGTTGGAGATGTATAGTTCTTTTACTATTATAACATCTTGTGAACCTCAGTGGATTACATGGACAATTGAGTACAAAAAGAAAACTGAAGACACCCCAGAACCCCTCAATGAATTGGGTCTTATACTTAACTTGAACAAGGATATAGAGGGTCACTTCTCAAGAATTTATATATATATATATATATATATATATATGTGTGTGTGTGTGTGTGTTTGTATGATGAATAACTGGCAATATTAATAAGTTTTAGCTATCGTGTGAAATAAATAATATTGTGTTTGAAATATACTGTATATGTCAATCTCTTTCTATGGATATATTTTCAATGGTCAGTAGTATATGTAAGATATTGCACTTTGTTATAATAATCAAAGCCCACTTTTATTATTTTTAAAAGCTTCAATTTATGTTTGATACCTTGTATTAGTCAACAATGCACCATTTGGAATTTCTTAGAGAAAATAAAGTCTGCAACAATTGAGATACTGGTGTGTTTGATATGGAGGGAAAAAATTGAAAAATATTATCACTAAGAAAGTAAGTTCGTTAAAAATAAATAAAATGGCTTTTTTAATGAAAGTATAGAAAATAAATTAAAGTCTGCAAGTGACATTTCACATTGATTGTTTCTTCTCCACCCTCTAACACATCTGTTGGAAGGTATGCGTCCACCAGTGATCACAGGATCAGGTCCCCAGACAGAATAAAAGTGCCAAAAATAAATAACTCAAAGTAAAACAGGCACAAGTGTTTTTACGTGGAAACCTCATTGCTCAAGGGAGTAAAACCACGACCTGTCACACAGGGTTTTCAACTGCTTTCACTAATCACAAGCAAAAGTGAATACAAATTTCAACTTACAACAATGAGACTAAACTCATAATCTCACACTAAGTAATACTCCTATTACTTATTGAGCCAAAGCAATGCATTCATTGCCCACTATATTAACTAACATTAATTAATATAGACTTCAAACCGTAAGACACAAAGTTAACTCTAACAATGTTCTTACACTCACTACACATAAGAGTTTGAAACGGTTCTTATAAGAGTGAAACGAATCCTACAAGTTTAGCACAGTACAAGCATTCAAAACAACAACACGCTCAGATTACACTTCTTCAGTTGATCAGGTGATCCCTTGTTGTATCTGTATTTTGAAGCTTGGTTTCTTGGAAAGACTCACTCGCTCACTTTGAATGAATGAATCATAAAATTGTTTGTTTCTTTGAATATATCAATTAAGAAGAATTGTTGATCAATGAACAAACAATCTCGTCCGCTCCTATTGGTGAAGTACATTGACTTGCTTCACCAACCGCCTGACCTGACAGCTTTACAATTGTGCCCCTTTCTTAATCTGGACGATACTAACTCTGTCAGGGACCTGCTCCCGACATTTATGAAGATCATCAAAACATCTTAAATACAACAACACCTCATCTTTATCCCACCACTTGTAGTCCTCATCTCCACCACGTTATTTGTCTAGATTATATACAGACATTTTATGATAATATTTTTTGTTTATTACCAAACACAAATAAGTAAGAGATCCACTTATTTCCTAAAAAAAACTTGTATGAAAATATTTTTCATCTTACCTAACACAACTTAGGTACTGAAGGTGAACCAAATCCTAAGAAAAATAATTAATTGAGTGTCCACTAATTATAGCACATGTCAATCTAATAAATCTGATCCTCTTGATTATTGAATAGGCACATGTTAAAATTTCAAATTTGGGAAAATGGAGAAATTAGGTACTTGAGGTGATCAGCCAAATCCTAAAAGTTTAATATATTAAGTGTTCACTTATAAAGTATTAGTTCTCAATATTTTTTCACCATTTTCTTTTCACCACTTATAACTGTCATTCTGATAAAAAAGAAATATGGGCCTAAAAGGTAAGTTAATTGCTTCAATAGAAGTAAAGTGTGGAGGACACTTGATTCATGATATTTTTCACACCAATGCGCATCATGTACCCACTATAAGTCGTGCTTTCAATCGATTTGAGATTCATGAAGGTGAAATCATAAAAATTGGTTCAATTATTAGCTGGAATTATAATGACGGTAACACACATTTTTCAACTCTTTCTCTCCCGATCTCTATCAGTCACACAATATGATTTACTTGCATCAATTTTCTATATTTAGATGAATTTGGTAATATAAAACTTATTTTTCACGAAAATGATTTTGATGAAAAAGTTATTTAATGATGTTCAACTACAATTTATATTCAAAGGAATGTCTTTTGCTTTAAGAAAGGAAAAGAACTTCTTTCACTTGTGTGGGAAGTAATATCTTCGTTTTAAAATTTTATTTTATTCTGCTCCAACTAACACTGAGACATTATATATTAATATTTAGTTATTTAAAAGGTTCTTCAAGTTAAAATATTCTATGATTTCTTAATATTATTATTAGTCTTTAATACTGTATGTTTTAGGTAATATCATTCCACCAATCAAATACTAAAAGATATATTTTACAGAAAAAGACTTTTTCCGTGGAATATTACTTTTGTTATACCAAACATAAATAATAAAATCAAAATTATAATTTTCCCTAATAATTCTCATATCCTCAACAATGTTAGCACTTCTTTTTCGAGATTTTTAAAGATAACTCCATTCATGAAAAGTAGAAAATTCAAATATTCATGAGCATTAAATAATTTTTGAAGAAAATGAGAATGAAAAAGGAGGAAAAAATTTAAATAAGATAAAAATGTTATTTTGTAAATGTTTAAGTCTTTCATGAGGATTAGAGCAATTGAACCAAGAGTAACACATCTCTCGTATATTTTTATTATATAATGATTATAGGTGGACAAAACAAGTTTACAAAGCAAATTATTGAAGACATCGATCCTCATAAGAAATCAATCCGTTGGAAAATCATTGGAGGAGATGTGTTGGAGATGTATAATTCTTTTACTATTGCAGTAGCTTGTGAACCTCAATGGGTAACATGGACAATTGAGTATGAAAAGAAAACCGAAGACACTTCAGAACCCCTCATTGAATTGGGTATTATCCTCGACTTAAACAAGGATATAGAGGGTCACCTTGTCAAGAATTAAAAGCTCTATCTATCTTTTGTGTGTGTGTTTACACACATACATATCTATGTGTGTTTATATGATGAATAATTGACAATATTGGCAGGTTTTAGCCGTCGTGTAAAATAAATAATATTGTGTTTGAATAATATATTTTATAACAACTCATAAATAACTTCGAAACACAATAAAAATTACACCTATTTTTCTTCTTCTTTTTTTGGTAATTCCTCAATAATACTTCCATGATCCATCTATATATATTTTAGCAAATAAAAAATTCACTCTCAATATACCATTTATTCAACACTACCAAAAATAAATAAAATTAAAATTACCTTATAACTAATCTAATTCTATAAATATTTTTTACACTCTCTGTACAAATATAAAATATCCCATATTCCTCCTATATATAATTTTAAAAAAATACTTACATGCACAACTCCTCCAACATACACAATTCAATAGTCTTCTTTGTTACCGTCTCGAGTCTTAAATCCTGAACCCTGATCGTTCTCCAGCTATGATCGACCTAGTTTTGCTTTTATTAAGTCGCGGGTTCTGTTTGTTTATTTTATTTTTTATTATTGTGAAATGGATTTTTGCACCATCACCAGCAGCTGCAGCAATAGGTTCAACTACAAGTTCAATGCCAATAATTTTTTTAGGTGTAATTATTATTGTTCTTGTGACTTTTTGGTGCTAAAATTAATGATAATTATGTTAATTATAACTTCTTTGGTAATAATCAGATTGTTTTTGAGATGTTATAGAAGAAGTTAGGTTTTTTTTTTTTTTTACAAAAAGAATTGTTTAGTTAATTAATTATCTGCATGCATGCAGACTATACCTAGTATTATTGTTGGAATATTTCTATAAGTTTTTTTCTATGAAATAAACTTTATTTCTTTTTTGGTATATAGTTAATGCACTTCATGTTGTTATGTTTATTTATATTGTTTGATTATGTGGATATGTTTTTTTGTTGCATAAATATTTACTAGCATTTAGGTACCCAAGTTATTATATTGCCCAATCGATGCGGATTTAATTTAGCACACATAACATATGAGTTCACGTTCAACCGATGAAGATTTAATTTAGCACGTACACTGTTATATGAGTTCACGTGAGTTTAGTAATATTTACTCAAAAGTTATAAAGAATAAGAAATTTAAATAATATTTATAATATTTGAATATGAATTGAGTTATTACTGTATATATTAACATGAGATTGTCTTAAAATCAATAATACCAGTTGAGATTTCTTAGCATGGTTTGAATTGAGAATCCAAAGTCTCGAATATCTTCTAGTACATCATTTTGAAACTATATAAAAATGCATATTTTAACTCACTAAATTCAGGTATTCATCACAATTGCAGTACAGAGTAATATAAAAATGCATACCCTTTGAATAATCAATTACTTGGCACATAGTAATGCTAAGGGTGATATAGTAAATTTATCCTTCTATTTATAGTTTTTTAAGAGGTGTGTCAAGTTAATAGTGGATAACTATTGTTGGACAGAAGGAGTAATTAATATCTAGAGTCTCCACTTCCATACCTTTTTTAAAAAAAATAAAATTACTTCCATACCTATTATGATATTTCTATTGAAACATTAATTCCAATATCTTAAGTAATAAATCCCAAGATAATCCAACGAGTTAGAGTAAGAAATCATAAGTTATATCATATACATTCCCTCTCTTATATTTTAGATTTCTTTTGTTATATGAATACTTATATAATCTTCTAATATAATCTATTCTTAAATCTCAATTTGATTAATATCTTTTTACTTGTGCATTTATACATGTAATGACCCAATATCTTCTAATTTAATGATAATGACCCAATATTTTCTAATATAATGACTCATGTGTAAAACACGTGTCAATCAAATAAATATGATCCTCTTGATTATTGAATAGACACATGTTAAAATTTCAAGGCTAGGAAAATGGAGAATTTTTGGTATTTTAGGTGAGCCAAATTCTAAAAGTGTAATAAATTGAGTGTCCACATATACATTTTCCCTATCTTCATCGTTTTTTAATTTGCATGAGTATGCAAAATTTCATTGTAAAAGATAAATTTTGAAATTTATAACTAAAATAAAATCTAATTAAACACAAATAAATTAACACTGTTGGTAAATATGTTGTACAAATAGTGGTAATGTTTTATACTAGCTAGCTTCTCACATCTAATTGAAATCTATATAAATACTACAAATTCTCAAACATTTTTTCACCACTTTATATTCACAACTTATAATTGCTATTTTGAGAAGAAGAAAATATGGGTTTGAAAGGAAAGTTAACTGCTGCAATGGAGGCAAAGTGTGGAGGACACTCAATTCATGATATAATTCACACTAATACACATCATGTATCAACTATTAGTCCTCTTATCAACCAATTTGAGATCCATGAAGGTGAAACCATAAAGATTGGTTCGGTTGTAAGCTGGCATTATAATGATGGTAACATATATTTTTCTATGTTCTCTCACACACAATCAATCAAATATGATTTACTGGCATCAATTTTCTATATTTACGTGTATTTGGTAGTATAAAAGTTATTTTTCATGAAAATGATATTCATAAAAAAATTATTTAATGATGTTTGATTACCACATATATTCCACAGAATGCCTTTTGCTTCAACCAAAGAAAATAATTTCTTTCACTTGTTGGGGATAGAATTTTTTTAAAATTTAAATTACCTTAACTTTAAAATTAATTATTTGCTCCAACTAACACTTAGACATTATTTACTAATATTTAGTTACTTTAAAGATTTGTCAAATTAAGTTATTATTATTAGTAGTAGTAGTAGTAGTTAAAAGTGTGTAAGTTTTAGGTAATATATGATTTCACCAATCAAATACTAAAATTGTTTTTGTACAAAAATCTCTTTTTTTTCGCGAAAATATTACTTTTGTTATACCAAACATAAATAATTAAATCAAAATTATAATTTTCTTTCTAATTTTCATATTCTCCATAATGTCAACTCTTCTTTTGAGATTTTGAAATATAGCTTTATTCCCAAAAAATAGACCATCCAATATTCATGAGCATTAAAGAATTTTTGGAGAAAATAGAAGTGGAAAACTAGGGAAAAAATCAAATAATATAAAGATATTATTTTGTAATTCTTTAAGTCTATCCTGAGGAATTAAGGCGTTGAACTAAGAGTAACTTCTCTTATATTATTTTAATGATTACAGCTGGACAGAAAAAGATTATGAAGCAAATTATTGAAGCCATCGATCCACATAAGAAATCAAGTTGTTGGAAAGTTATTGAAGGAGACGTGTTGGAGATGTATAGTTCTTTTACGTATTTAATATCTTTTGAACCCCAGTGGTCAATGTTGACAATTGAGTACGAAAAAAAAACATAAGACACCTCCGAGCCCCTGACTGAATTGGGTATTTCTATTGACATGATTAAGGATATAGAGAGTCACCTTTTCAAAAATTAGGGATATATATAAAGTTTGTTGTGTGTGTGTCTTTACACATACGTAATCTATGTGTGTTTGTGTTTGTATGATGAATAATTGGCAAGTTTTAGCCATTCGTGTAAAATAAATATTATTGTATGTGTTTGAATAACATATTTTATATGTTAATCCATATCTATGGATATATGTATGTGTAAGATATTACGTACTTAGTTAAAATAATTCAAGCTCTCTTTTATTTTTAAAGCTTCAAATTATGTTTTGAGAACTTGTATTAGTCAACAATACCATTTGAGATTTCTTAGCATGGCAAGTAATTGATTATTTATTACATTGTCGAAGATTTGCTTTGTGAGAATAAATCAGTATGTTGGCAAGTAGGGATGTCAATGAATCTTTAAAAACAGACTAAGTCAAACCTATTATTAGGTTTTTATACAAATTTAGTTACTTCCTCCGGGTTTTTTTTATATGTCATCCTTACTATAAATAGTTGATCCATATTACTTGTCATTTCAAAAAATCAATGCATAAATTATAATTTTCTTCCTATTTTATCCTTGTGAGTTATTAGCCTTGAAAATATACATTTGACCAACATTGAAAAACTAAGAAAATAACTCATGTCCATTAATCAAAATAAACTAATTCATATTCATTGGTTGAAAACTTGATTTAAAAAAAATAAAATTAATAAGGGTAGAATAGTAAACTTACTTAATTTTATGCACATGAAAATTAAAATGATGACATATAAATAGGGACGGATGGAGTATATTAAAATAATTAGGGTCGATTCATAATTTTACAAAAATAAATCAGAAAATATGAAACCGTATCGAATTATTTCTATTTAAAAATATGTCATTTACAATAAGTCTAAAAATAACAAACTATTATTCTCTTTTCTTGGCCTTGGAAGTTGGAATTATATATGGAAACACCTACAAGCCAACAAGTAACTACTAATATACAAAGTCTTCACTTTCATATTTTATTATGTTAATCCAATTGAAACTAAATTAGATCCAACATCTTAAGTAATAAATCCCAAAATATTTCAGCATCTTTAGTAAGAAGCCATAAGTTATCATATATATTTTCTCTGTTATTATTAAGATTTCTTTTGGTGGATACATAATCTTCTTATATAATTTACTTTAAAGTTCAATTTGATTAATATCTTTTCACTTGTGCATTTAATTTATACATGTAAAGACCCAATATCTTCTAATTTAATGATAATGACTCAATATTTTCCAATATAATGAATGTGTGTAAAACACGTTTACTAAACTAGTCTATATTATATTAAAAACATGTAGGTTTTTAGAAAATGTTAGATTGAATTTTTTAACCCTTCATTAAAAGACTTCTGCAGTAAATGAAAATGTCATTTAATATTCCTCAAATTAATTAATTATTTTTATAATATGCCTAAAATATGATTGAGCACGAAAAGAAAGTAGAAGACACCTCAAAACCTCTCCTTGAATTGGTATTAACAGAAGACATTTTTGTTCAATTTAACATAGTTTAAGGACATTTTGACTTATCTACGTTTAACAAGTGACATTTCATATTGATTGTATCTTCTTTACCCTCTAACACGCTCATCTTCACCCCCACCACTCGTAGCCTCCATTCCCATCTCTCATATTATTTGTCTAGGTTATATATATATATACTTGAAGAATAATATTTTTTTACGTATATACAGAATATAAAAAAAATAAGTAAAAAAATTATTTATTTTCCAAAACAAAAACAATTTCTAAGAAAATATATGTTTTCATACCTACAAATCATGGGTATCGAAGGTGAGACAAATCTTTTTTAAAAAAAATTAAGTGACCACTTAAAACATAACACGTGTCAATCAAATAAATTTGATCCTCTTGATTATTGAAGCATGTTAAAATTTCAAGGTTAGGAAAATGGAGAATTTTGGTATTTGAGGTGAGCCAAGTCTCAAAAGTGTAATAAATTTGAGTGTGTCCACTTATTTATATCTACTAAGCTAAAATTTAATCAAACACAAAAAACTTAATATTGTTAGTAATATACGATGCAGATATGTGATGGATAATGTTTTCTATATAAAGACTACAAGTTCTAAACATTTTCTTACAATTTTCTTTTCACAACTTATAATTGTTAATTCAAGAAGAAGTTAAATATGGATGTGAGACGAAAGTTGATCGCTTCAATGGAGGGAAAGTGTGGAGAACACTCAATTTTTGATATCTTGCATATCAATATACATCATATACCCATTATAAGTCGTGTTATCAACCAATTTGAAATTCATGGAGGTGAAATCGTAAAGATTAATTTGATTGTTAGCTTGAATATTAACGAGGATACCACACTCTCTCTTTCTCTTTCTCTCTCAATCAATCAATATGATTTACTGGCGTCAATATATTTATGTGTATTTGGTAGCATAAAAAGTTGTTTTTCACCAAAAATAATCTTCATAAAAAGTTATTTAATGGTGTTTGATTACCATATATATTCGGTATAATACATAAATGTGTCCTTCAACTTGGCTTTAGTTGACATCTATACCCTCCAACTTTGAGTGTGTACAAGTAGACAATTACACTTGTATGAAATTGAACAAATTGACACGTTTGTCTTATGTGACGTCCTACATGACATCCTACATGTATTATGTCACGTCGAACATGTGTGTCTATTTGTTCAATTTTGTAGTAGAAGTTTAAGTGTCTACATGTACATATCCAAAATTGGAGAGTATAAATGTCAGCTAAAACAAAATTAAAAGACACATTCATGTGTTATGCTTATACATTCCAAGGAAAGGAAAATAACTACTTTAACTAGAGGGGGGAAGTAATTTCTAAATTGAAATTATCTTAATTAACTTTAAATTTTATTTTTATTTGCTCCAACTATCATTGAGACGTGAATCGTGATTTACTAGTAATATTTATTACTTAGAAGATTTGTCAAATCAAAATATTCTATGATTTGTTAATATTATTATTTATCTTTAATAGTGTATGTTTTAGGTGATTTATCATTCCACCAATCAAATACTAAAAAATATTGTACAGAAAAATGTTTTCCCATGGATTATTATATCAATCATAATTATAGTTTTCTTTACTAATTTTCATATTCTCCATAATGTTAGCTATTCTTTTGAGATTCTTAAAGATAACATCACTTGTCCATTCACGAAAAGTAAACAATTCAATAGTTTTTGGAGAAGATGAGAATGAAAACAAGGAAATACATTAAATAAGACAAATATGTTATTTTGTAAATGTTTGAATCTTTCGTGAGAAATTGAGCAGTTGAATTAAGAATAACATCTCTTGTTTTTTAAATTTTAATTATTGCACAAAAAAGTATTATGAAACTAATTATTGAAGCCATCGATCCTCACAAGAAATCAATCCAAGAAGATGTGTTTGAGATGTATAATTCTTTTACTATAGTGACATCTTGTCTTCGGTGGGCTACATAGATAATAGATTACGAAAAGAAAACTGAAGACACCTCAGAGCTCCTCATTGGATAAAGTCTTATCCTTGACACGAACAATGATTTAGAGGATCACCATTTCAAGAATTAAAAGATCTATGTTATATACATATATACACCATAGGTCTTTTAATTCTTGAAAAGGTGACCCTCTAATACATGTTTCAAGTTACAACCAAACGGTGAATATATGTTGTAGTAATTATATACCATGATTATTTTCCTTATAGATCGCATACCAAACGACCCCTAAGTATGACATCACAATTTTCTCTCTCGGTATGCCCAAGAGTCTAAAACAGAGTTTAAACTATTAACTAGTGCAGCTTCATTTCACTGCTTATAGTTCCAGTCATTTGTATTTTCAGTCTCTTCCATATCTTAGTTAATTTCGGAAGAGATCGAAACACACACACACAGGAGATGGTGATCATCAAGCAACAAAAACCAGAATTGAAAATGGAAATGCATGCAAATACCAATAGATTTGGACTGTCCACATTGAAAAGGTTATATCTGGGTGAAACATTCGAGTTTCAACGAAGGGAAGAATTTTCTTTTTTGGGGGGTTGGGGGTAGAGGGGGGAGGAATTGACAAACTATGTATAAAGACAATCCTAATGGGGTCCAAGCCGATGCTGGGAGAAGAGAAAAAAAAAGGATAACTAGTTACGTTTTTCCAGTTCACCCCTCTCCAGCACTCAAATAGCTTATAGAACCCACACCATATATGGAACTGATGTTTGTGGTGGGGCAAAGAGAGGGTGGCAAGGGAAGCTACACAAAAGAGCCATCCCAACCCCCATTTCACTCTTCAAACTCGTGCATGTGATCTAAGAGGTAGTTAGCAGCGAGCTCCTCATTTTTGTTGCAGGCAAAGAAAACCTCCAGTACAAGGTCATGATCAAAGCCCATTTGTTCGAGCTGCAAAGAGAGGGGAAAGCAATACAAATCAGTCCTAAAATAAAGGAACGACAGCATATAGATACGAAATACACCACCAACATGTCAGTGATCACTTACACGCTCTATGGCTTCACGCTCTTCGGGTGTTACAGATATCGCCTGTGGCATTGCTGCTGCAAGCTGGCCCAATACGTTGTTGCTGATATTAAAATAGGGAAACACGAATTAGTACTAAACATAACCTTGTATCAAAGTCATTGAATGTAGCAGAGTGAACATACCCTTCTCCTCCTTCAACAGGCTCATTGATAAGGCGAAGAAAATCAGCCTGGTGCTCCTGTATAAGCCTCATTAGGTGGGGATTCTGCTTGCCTAGCTCCTGAAGCATGGGCTGCCAACAATGGAAACAATGAAAAGAGAACCTACACAATATTTTTTACAAATGGTCCAAACTAGAGAGGAACTGAGAAGTGAAACCTGCAAAATTTGTGGATTGGCCTGAACCATTGCCCGTAAAGCTTGGAACTGAGAATGACAATAATTAAGATGAACTTCACTAAAATGAACTTTCCGGAATGAAATAGAGGAAGGAAAATGCAGGTAGTGAAGGTCAGGAAATGTCACACACATACCTGCTGACTGTTCCTTAGAAAGTCTAAGGTGTTCGCACCAGCAGTATTAGATCCCACACTGGGAAGCCCCTGCGTGAACAGCATGTCAAAAGCTTGCCCCGAAATAATTTGCCCCACCCCTCCCCCTCAAAAGAAGGGAACAAAAACATGAATTAAACAGTCTACCTGAGGAAAGAGATTCAAGGGATCTGCATTGGGTCCGCCTGCAGGAACAGGTGCTGGTTGTGCTGCAGGTTGAGGCTGAGCCGGTTGATTACCTGCCTGCACGCTGGGTGGACTTCCGCCAACAGGAGGGACCTCTGCCGCCTCAGGAATACCCTGTTAAGTAGAATTTAAAAACTTGATCAGCAATAGATATAACCTGTAAGACGAGGTATTCGAGCAAAGCTTAAAGCCTTCCACCATACATTAATGGTTTTTGATGCAACAAAATTAGCCACAAGATAGGAACTACAGCAAATGAAAACAAAAGGCTCTATATGACTATAAGACACACACCTACTTCTCTACCATCATTTTCAGACAGTATGCACCAGCTAATTGGTTGTCAGATTAAGACCCCGTTTGGATTGGCTTAAAAAAGTACCTTTCAAAAAATAAGTAGTAGGGAGAGTCCTACTTTTGACTTTTAACTTTTTTTTAAGTCATTTTTAACTTATTTTAAGTTATCTTTAGATCTGCCAAACATTCCCAAAAGCTAAAACTGACTTAAAAAGCAGGTTTGACCAACTTTTAAGCCAATCCAAACAAGCTCTAACTCCACACGAGTGGCACAGGCAAGAATGCAGTTGAAAGACATATCAGCAGACAACCAGTGGTCCATTTTCCCATATTTAATGCCCAAGTTCAAAAATACCATCACACCCAAATTGGTAAAAGCCATCATGGCACCAGCATCCAACGAATCACCAGTACGACAGAAATTACTTTCAGAAATCAGATAATGGGAGAGGGAAAGAAGATTTAGCATCAGCAACTTGCTGATCCAGAGAGGGGAGGTTGGGGGATGAGAAAGGATGAAGGAGCCAGAGCTCGGAAGGGAAGAGAGGCCTTTACATTCTTTTGGTTGGGAGAAGAAAAGGGGATTTAGTCAAAAGGCGTGGAGAGAAAAAAGATGCATGCTTAAAAAAAGGGAACCAACATTTAAGAGTTACATTCTTCCATTAACTATATCGTAAGTCTTAATATTAAATATATTGTGTGAATCCTACATTTATTTGAATAAAGTAACATAATAATTTTTGTAAAAGACAAGTAGCATAGAAAATGGAAACATTTACAGAAATAAGTAAAATGTAGCTATTATTATTTGTGGGATTTGAATTATTCTGTCATAAAATTATAACCAATAAATTTCATATAAGTAAAAAGAAAAAGAAAAAATTGACAGACACTAGTACGTGAACAAGGACTAACAAACTTACAGAGTACAAGTATTCAACAGCCCTCTCGGGATTGTTAAAAGCTGCCCGTAAGGCTCGAACAACTGTCTCCCTATCCCACGTTCCACCACCCATGTCAAGAATCTGCTGAATTGCTCCATCAAGGTTGTTACCAGCAACCAAGCTTGAAGCAGCTTGGCCATAGACATCAGATCCCGGCCTGGCGTATAAATAGATCATTTACGTAAAGGGTCTCTTAGTATTTAGCAGAAAAGGCAAGGAGAACGTGTTTCTTGAAGAATATACTTACACAACAGTTGATGCAGGAGCAGGAGCAGGAGAAGGGGCTGGGGCTGGGGCAGGGGCAGGGGCAGGGGCAGGGGCAGAGGCTGGCGCTGGGGAGGGAGCTGCTGCAGGCCTGAAAAATAGCTAGCAATCACAAGTGAGGAGTATGAAATGCTTTCACTATTCCTATAAAGGTTAATGGAGAGATAAAATAATATAAAAAGGGTCAATGGGAGAGTAGATTAACATGCAAGGCACTAGCCAGTAGCCACAAAAAAATTGATTTAAACCAAACGCTATTTCCAAATGTTAAACCTAAACTCAGAAATCCTTCATATTTTTAATTATTTATTTATTACTCCCTCAGATTCATTTTATATGACACTCCCACTCTATTTAGTTTGTTCCTAGAAGAACAAGACCTACCTATATTTTTAAGGCATATAAATACCTGCCTATATTTAGAATCTCTCACTTTATACTTCCCATTACAAGAATGATATGCTCATATATCCACAAAAATGTCATAGACATCTAAGACAAGTGCCAACGGTAATTTTAATGTGTCACAAGTCTTTCTTAAACTTAATGCCCAGTCAAACATCATCGAAGGAGTAATTTTCACAAATATTATTTCAAAAAATTATGAGGGGAATATGAACTTCTCATCATGTTTAACCACAAACATTGTTCTGAGTCTGCATTCTTCAAACATATATACAGTCACCATCACCTAAATGTCTAAAGCTCAACGACAACATACTCAGTGTGATTCTACAAGCAATCAGATCTCAATGGACCAAAATAATATATCACGGCGTTACTGTTAAACCGGAATAATAGGGCAAACCCCCAAATTGCACGGCCAAATAAAAATGATGCAAAAGTGGAAAAAAATGTTTGAGAAAGTATGATATTGAAGAAGGAAAACTCACGATGCAACTGGGACTTGAGCAGCTGTAGATGCAGGAGTTGAACTAGGTGCTGCCGCACTTGACTGTGGTGTCTACAAGTCCAAATCAAATATCATTTTAATTGAAGTGAACTTGTTAGAGCAGGAACAGCATTATAGTAAACGCATGGGCACATGCTGCAGAAGGCGGCGGCCTTCACACTTCCTAGCAGATTATACTATTCTTGAAAACATTTTCGACAATGATGTCGACATTCACCATTACCCAAAACGGGCTAGATTCATCTTGCTCATCTAAGTCAAAAGTATCCTTTTGTACTTGTAAAATTGAACTCATTTCTGACTTATAAAACCTGAATAATCGAATTGCTCAGCCATGGGCCATGGCAAATAAAGGAGAAACTACTTTTCACTCGCATAATGCTAATTACTAAGGTGATACTTGGTCGGGGGTTTGAAGGGATTTAATCCCTACATAAAATCGAGCGTTATTTTATACAATATTTGGTTACTAGTTTTGTTTTCCTCTTAAATGTACCTACATAAGTTACGTCCAAACCTATGTACTCCCTCCGCTTCAATTTAAGAATCTTACTTTCCTTTTTAACTAGTTTAACAAAGAAAACTTCTTTCGCTATTTGGAATACCTCTAATTCCAACATTCTACATCGCTTGTTTGAAACTACAAGATTCAAAGGGCATTTTGGTACAGAACACAAATCTTGTGGTCTTTACAAGACTCAAAAGTCTCCCTTATTTTTCTTTAAAATGTTGTGCCTAATCAATCTTATTAATTTTGATAATGTAGAGGCTTCGTGCCTAGACGATCTGAGACACTTCAAATGAAACGGGGGAATTATTATGATTAATAGAATGTGGAATAAGAAGGCAAGTACTAGAAGTGCATGGATCAAAAACACTAAAATGACAAAAATAGTCTTCATGGACAATTTTTTATATTGTTAAAAAAGTAACCCTATATCTCATATTATACAGTGTATACCAATTTGTAATATGTCAAACTAAGCATTCCACAAGCAATGTGACTCCACAAGATATAGTCTCAGCATTACAATCCTTGAATAACTAATCAATGCATTACAACCCTTGCATTATTGATCCCTTCATAACCTCTTATCGAGGCGACCCAAGGGTATAGTTGGTATGACATAAAATGTTCCCATTGTTCCTTCACAAAATATTTTCAAATACAGATTTGGTTGGCCTTGGAAAATATTTGCACCAAATGGAAGAAAACAACTTATGCCTTTTAAGGCCAAAATCATTTCCTCCAACAACCATCTCAATCATGATTCATGATTCATACAAACAGGTCTAGACTACTATAATAAATACTATTGTCTATCTTTGCTAATTGAAGTGCATAGCTAAGCGCTTCCCTTATGCCGCATCTTCCACTTTTCCATACAAAAATACTTTTCATGAAAAGTATTTTACATGACCCGAAACGTCCTCTTATGTAGCTTCAAAGATAAAAATTAGCCCACAGTAAATTGTATTCACCAATTAGCTCCGGATCTGTAGCCTTTTTTAAGTAACTACTCCCACTTGGCAAATAAAGTGAACTATCTCTTTTAGTAACAGTTCACTTTTTACTACAAAAGCAACCAACTTTTACACTCAACCAAATACATAGAAAATATTTTTCAGGAATTTTTTTTTTTATACACAATGATATCTTCGTACCAATTAGACAAGAGTAAATTCAATTAACTTAGACTTTTGTCGTATATATTTTGAGCGTATAGGAATTTGGAGTTCTATTTAAGTAATTCATCTCCTTTAGAAAATAATATAGACTTCAGATTTTGTAGGTAGGAGGGAAAATAAACTACTTTCTGATGTTTGATTGCTTGGATAATATTTTTCAAAGAAAACATTCCACTAAGAGGTTAAGGAAAATAACTTTCCTTACCTGGGGACACACATCATTTTCCTTCCACAACTATTTCAGCTCTTTATTTCATGTTGTTGCTTTTTCCAAAAATATATTTTTCAAATCTTAACTTACTTTCAGGAGAATATTTTCCAAAAGAATTTCCTTCCACACCAAACACACAAGCAAGATCCTAATCACATATGAACCAAGTGTTCATCATACCGAAATTCACTAGCTTTATAATGACTTATGACCTTAAATAATTATAACAATCAGGAACTTTTTTGAGAGAGAGAAAGGAAACTTTATATTCACAAAACAGGCTCATCATCCCAAAAATGATGAGACTGATCAGCTACAAACATCATGTCTAAATATTCAAGTTACCCACTAGGAACCACTACGAATCCAGATAAGAGATTCTCCAACAGCTAAATCTGTCAACTACTAGAACTAATTTTCACAATAAAACTAAGAAAAGTAAGTCCCAAGAAGCAAGGACTACAATCTAAAATTTTCTTTTGATATGTTTTCTCAGAGACATTCTCCTACCATGGTATGTTTGATGTTTTGCTTTAGTGTGCAGTGTCTTTTTAGGATTAAACACTTAGCTCCTCATAGTATGGAACTAATCCAGATTTTGTCCCTACCTCTATCAATATGATCCCAAAGTGTTAGATTTGATCTTTACCAACCTTGGATAAAAACTCAGGACAAATGCAAGACCAACTAATTCAATTGAACAACGAAAATGCCATCACACTGCAAACCTTAGCTGTTGCTGCAGTTGACGTTCCTGAACCTCCTCCAGATGAGCTCTTACTCTGAAATTCCATACAACAGAAGATAACAAACTAAAGTTACAAATATAAATAAAAACAGATATAGTAATCCTCTGAATGTCATAAATTTATTCACTAAGTTTTGATAGGTACACCATGAGACATTTATTTAACAATCGTGATACGTGGACATGTTTACAGGTATCCATCCAAATCAGGGTAGGTATATACTGTTTTATAATTTTAGTATGTGCAGCAATTACCATCACTCAAGACCTTTATGAACCCATTTGCCCTTATATACACAATACATTTTATAAGTCCAACAAACAAACAAACAACTTAAACATATCATGGATTATAAAACACACTATTTGACAGGTGCAGTAGCTCATCCTCCAAATACATTAGTATTAGTTATTAACATTAACACATGGAATTAACAAAAAGGGGCAATCCTCAACCAAATATACTTCTCTGAGAAAAAAGGTTCAGAAAAATAAAGGACAGGTGCAGAGACTCGATGGTAGCTGTTCCAACATATGGAGTTAAAAGAGTTTGGTAGAGGAGTCTTTACATTAGACCTTTAAAAAGAATAAGAATAAACATATATACATGCATATAGAAACTACATCAAATGATTAATGACGAATCAGTATTTTTTCTATAAAAACAAATAGAAGAATTGGTGTGAATCGATTCTTTTTATCCCACTCTATTTCCCAAGAAAACCCCTGTACATGATGTCTATGTTCATGCAGATAACTATACCAATAGCACTGAAAATTAGAAGAAAAAAGATAATGATTCATATTTACCTTTGTTAGCATGATTACTATAAAGTTGCTTTCAGCAACTTTATTTTCTTCGAGTGTTGTCCCATCTTTAAGTACCTTCCCCTGGTGGATAAGCATCTGCTGGGCAGCAGGATAAACATCTGAACCCTGAACTGTTTCTATGTTCTTCTTCACATCGGCAACCTAAAAAATACAGAAAATTCAAGCCTTGAATTTAATGTACTGCATGATCTGAAGTTTCATTGTGAAAAGATTACAAGAGCTAAAATCTCTAAGATAAGTTCAATCCAGCTAAACATCCTTGTCCAAAAGTTTGGTCGAGAGAGAGCGATCAGGGTTAGTAAAAGTGAAAAATGCAAAAAAGGGGCTAGGTTCGTGAGTCTTGAAGCAAAAGCGAGATATGAAGCACATGCTTCTTTGCAGTGAAGCATACAATTTATTAAATTAGAAAGTACCACATGTATATGAATTTAGTGATATAAAATCAACTTGGAATTAAAATAACCAACTACTGCATCCAATATATAACATTGTCAATGTCAATCTAATCCTACTTCTACAAGTGGAGCTACAAAGAATGGACGATTTGTTCAGACCACTTTGCCCGCCATCATTTGATGAACACACTTCTCTAAAGCGCATGAGTTCACCCTTGAAATAGTAACACCTCGCTACACAAAGGTACATTGCTTAAGTTACCAATGGCTTTTGAGTGAGACCAAATATAATTGAGGATCATATGCCAAAGCCAGGCAATTGTATAATCTCTGATATGTCACAGCCTTGAATAATTGTGCTTATTTACTCATTCTGCTTTTGTTATCATACCTTTTGATTTAATTCTGTACCTCATTGGTGGGCCTCATAGTTACATACAAACTTGTAAATTGTTATCTACTTGCTGAATCTATATATCGAAATGTATCCTGCTAATCGCACTTGATTACTGAGAACACTTTTATGTTGAGCCTACAGATACTGTCCAAACGCCTTATTATTGGTTGGGCATCAAGAGCAACTATGGCTGACAGCTCCAGTTTGACGCCAACTATCAGAACTCTGATTTGTAACCAGCAACTGTGTTTCTTTGCAGCACCTACTCTTTTTTATCCATTTTTCTTTTCTTTTTTTTGGGAAAAAAGGGGTAACCACACTCATCAATATATCACTGAGAAGCTGAACAACTGTACCAACCCGACCTCTCGTTTTGAGTATTCTCATTCCAAGTTGTGTTTTTTTTTTTTGGATAAAAATAGTGAAGCTTCATTCCAAGTAGTGTTTGAGAATGTATTATCATTTTTGTAACTATTTATCATTTGTTGGTGTTAGAATAGAAATAAGTATTTCCTACTTAGAATAGGAATAGGAATAGGAATAAGAATAGGAATCCTAGTTGGAAAAGGATTCCAATGTAGTGTCTATAAATAGGGTCTCAATGTAATTATTTAGATACACAATTCAATAATATTTTTTGTATATATTTCTCACATGGTATCAGAGCATTGGTGAGAACAAACAAGTCACCGTATGTCTATGTCAATTTCCGGTGACTGTTGGGTCTGATTTTGTTATTCTTTTTTCTTTCTGTGAGTGTTGTGCGAAAACCAACACCACCACAAGGCTCGGAAAGCCCCCGCGACCAAACCCCAGCCAAAACCACCAGAAAACATCACCCCACGCGCTCTCACGCGCCGATCGAAGGTGGTAGTTTCCGGCGAGATCTGTCTCACGCACCGGCGCGTGAGGGCTTTTCTGATCATATTTTTTGAGATTTTTTTTGACAGTTGGGGTCATCCAGCCATTCCGACCAGGCCCATACTGTTTTTGACCAGATCTGATCGCCGGAATTAGGGTTCCGGCTATTTCCAGGCAGTTTCCGGCGACTTTTCTTCGAGATTTGAATTTTCCGACAATTAGATCTCGATAATCAAGTTTTTTTTTCATTGTTTCCAAGACAAATTTAGCATAATGTGTTTTGGGTGTGATGTTTTTGGTTCCAAAAATATGGGGATTGGAAGTTCTAGCCCTATAATCACTTCAGAACTTTTATTGGGAAGTTCAAACTATTTATCTTGGGCTTCCTCAGTTGAGCTATGGTGCAAGGGTCAAGGTGTCCAAGATCACTTAACGAACAAGGCTTATGAGGTAGATGTAAAGGCAAAGACTAGTGAGGAAGATGCAAAAGCCAATGCACAATGGGAGAAAGTAGATGCTCAATTATGTAGTCTCCTATGGCGTTCTATTGATTCCAAGTTGATGCCCTTGTTTCGCCCATTCCAGACGTGTTCTACAGTTTGGGAAAAGGCTCGTGCTTTATACACTAATGACATATCTCGATTCTATGATGTGATATCTCGATTGACCAACTTAAAGAAACAAGAATCCGATATGTCTACTTACTTGGGACAGGTACAGGCAGTCATGGAGGAATTTGACACATTGATGCCAGTTACTACGAATGTGGAAAAACAACAAGAACACAGACAAACATTGTTTCTAGTTCTTACTCTTGCTGGACTTCCTCCTGATCATGATTCTATACGTGATCAGATTTTAGCTAGCCCTACAGTTCCTACAATCGATGAATTATTCTCTCGTCTCCTTCGTCTTGCGGCACCTCCCACTCACAAGGTAGTTTCATCACCCACTGTTGACTCATTTATTCTCGCATCTCAAACCTTTGAAAAGCGTACATATCAATCTATGGAGAATCGGCGAGGGGGAGGGCGTTTTGGGAAACCTCGATCCAAGTGTAGTCATTGTCATAAGCCTGGACACACTCGTGATATATGTTATATTTTGCATGGTCCACCACCTAGTTATGATCCTATTGTTCTAAAGGAATATAATGAGTTCCTTCGAAATCGCGCAAGTAAACAGACATCTCCACCAGTAGCATATGGTGCTCAACCTAATCCAAGTAAACAGACATCTCCACCAGTAGCATATGGTGCTCAACCTAATCAATCATCCAATAATGCTCATATTGCTCAGACAGAATATGATGAGTTCCTTCAGTATCGTGCAAATAAGCAAACGTCTCCACAAGTAGTTTCAGTTGCACAACCTGATGTCTCTGTTGCGGGTAATTCTTTTGCTTGTGTGTCGCAATCTAGTACTCTTGGAACATGGGTCATGGACTCTGGGGCTTTTGATCATATCTCTGGTAATAAATCACTTTTATCCGATATTGTTTATTCACAATCTCTTCCACCTATTACTTTAGCCAATGGGATCCAAACAAAACCAAAAGGGGTTTGGAAAAGCCAAACCTCTATCTTCTGTCACCCTAGACTCTGTTCTTTATGTCCCTGGTTCTCCTTTTAATCTAGCATCTGTTAGTCGTTTGACAAAAGCCCTACATTGTAGCATAACTTTTTTCGATGATTTTTTCTCATGTAGGACCGCAGTACGGGACAGATGATTGGAACAGGACATGAATCACAAGGCCTTTACTATCTTACCTCTTCAAATTCCTTAGCAGCATGCTCCGTTACAGATTCCCCAGATCTAATTCACAAACGTTTGGGACATCCGAGTCTATCCAAACTGCAAAAGATGGTGCCTAGTTTGTCTAGTCTATCCACATTAGATTGTGAGTCGTGTCAACTTGGGAAACACACTCGTGCTACGTTTTCTCGTAGTACTGAGGGTCGTTCAGAGTCTATTTTTTTATTAGTTCATTCTGATATTTGGGGTCCTAGTAGAGTCAATTCCACCTTAGGATTTCGTTATTTTGTTAGTTTCATTGATGATTATTCAAAATGTACTTGGGTTTTCTTCATGAAAGATCGTTCTGAGTTATTTTCTGTTTTCAAAAGTTTCTTTGCTGAAATACAAAATCAGTTTGGTGTTTCTATTCGTACTTTTCGTAGTGATAATGCCTTAGAATACTTATCCTCCCAATTTCAGGAGTTTATGACTCACCAAGGCATTATTCACCAGACTACTTGTCCATACACCCCTCAACAAAATGGTGTAGCTGAAAGTAAAAATCGGCATCTTATTGAGACCGCTCGTACTCTTCTCCTTGAATCCAATGTTCCACTGCGTTTTTGGGGAGATGCAGTTCTTACGTCTTGTTATTTGATAAATAGAATGCCCTCTTCTTCTATTCAGAATCAGGTTCCCCATTCCATACTGTTTCCTCAGTCACATCTCTATCCTATCCCTCCTCGTGTCTTTGGGAGCACATGCTTTGTTCATAACTTAGCCCCAGGAAAAGATAAATTAGCTCCTCGTGCCCTCAAATGTGTCTTTCTTGGTTACTCTCGAGTTCAAAAAGGGTATCGTTGTTATTCACATGATCTTCGTCGATACCTTATGTCCGCTGATGTTACATTTTTTGAGTCTCAGCCTTACTATACATCTTCTGATCATCCTGATGTCTCTATGGTCTTACCCATACCTCAGGTTTTACCTGTGCCAACCTTTGAGGATTCTCACAGTTGGCATGGTTCAGGTTGAGACCGGAGAAGCTCAAGGTTGTTTCAGACAAATAGGGAGTTGGAAAACTGTTATGTATCAAACGATGACGATTTGCAATCCTATGTGCTAGATGTTGCTATGTTGGTAGCATATCGTGATTGATTGTCTAGCAGAAAGTCTGTGAGGGCCTATGTTTGGACTAGCGCCTATCCATACTATCGACGATGGCTTATACTTTCTGGTCTAGTAGCCCTACCTACGAGGGCCCATGAGTTGGTCTAGCGGTTTCACCACAAGGCCCTAGTGTGGATGAGATGGATGATGTTTATGCTTATCGATGTCTTACATTAGGTCAATGCTCTTACTGGTCCTTGTGGCCCACCATTTACTCCACTAAACAGATCCTACTAGCACTGATGCGGGTCCAGTCTGATCTTGTTTGTGACATTCACTGAGTTCCAGCAGAGGTGAGCCAACCACTTCTATTCATGGTGGTAACTTCATTTATGCATTATCTATATGCTCTATTTTTGATGACCATATCTCTATGCTCTATTTTCAAAAAGTACACTTATCAAAATCTAATGAAGGCTAGTTTTCCAAATTGTTCAAATTTCAAAACAAAGGGATCTCATGCAACTTCAACCCTATAAGCAAAAAACAGTTCCAAACTTCACAACTTCATCCGGATGTCATGCAATTTCAACCATAGTAGCAAAAGCTATAAAACTTCTTTTCTCCTCATAGATGAAATCATCCCTCCCATGTCAATCATTGGTTTCCAAGAGTACACCAGCTCAACAACTTAATTCCAAACCAATTGGAGTCAACTATATGAATAATCTATATATCTACCTATTCTATTATTTTCTTTTTTAAAGTAAAGTATCCATCCGTTTTATTCAACAATGTTCAGAAGTTTCATCGAAGTAGTGTTGTGAAAGGTAATTGCCTTGTCGCCAATGGCAAGAGGCGAGGTGAGGCGACCCTTCATCGCCTATTAGTTTCGTGGCAAGGCAATCTTCAAAAGGCAACACCATGGCGACAAAGGCGAGAAAGGTATCGCATTTTGTATTTTCTTAAAAGAGGCAACCAATTTAGGGTTCTAAAAGTTAAAGTAACTTTAGGGTTTTCTTTCCAAATTTGTATAGTTGCACTCTTAGACTACGACTGCAACTCCAACCAATTGACTCGACTAGACTTCTCCAGCGACCAACCATACTTTTCCGGCGACTCCAAAGTCCAACCAATACATAGTTCTTCTTTTCTTCTTCTTCTATTTCTTTTTCCTTCTTCTTCGGACTTTGAGTTACTTCTACCTCTGTTTTTTCCTAACTGTTTTGACTTTGTTTTGTTTTTTCTCATTCAAGTTCTAGACTTTTAGTATCTACTTTCTATTTTCAGTTTTTGAATTAAAATATTTGCTAATATGTTATTGCTATAGAGATTTTTATTATTTATATATGCAATTAAATATTTTAATTTTTTGGTATTAATTGGCGCCACACTTCAAAAAGGTCGCCTTGTAGCGAGGTAGACCCTTGTCGCGTTTTGTTGCCTTTCGCCGTTTAAAACACTGCATCGAAGTATATGAACTTAATCCAACCACTCCAATCCAAAACCAACTGCCCCTACATGGACCCTCTACAACCGTCCTCTCTAATATTTAGAATTCAAATAATTGTTAATTTAACCATCTACCTTCATTCTATTGCAGGCTCTTCTTTAATCCAGGCTTAAAACTAGATATACCTTGGCAAGCAGCCCAAGCTCACACAGGAAGTGTTTCCAAGAGTAAATCAACAGAGGAAGTAATTTAAACTTCCATAGATGCATCTTCCAACAACAAAATAGCCTCCTTGAAGAAACAAATAACTAAGCAACACCAACACTGTAGCACAATCTCAAAACACTTAAAAAAACAATCCACTAATTATACCCAATTAAACACAATCAGAAACTCCTCAAAACTCAAATCAAAACCAAAACTGCTTCAATTCAAACCTCAACATCGCCTAACTCGGAATCTAATCAACAAATTAGAGCAGCAACCGACTGAATCAGTCATTACTGACAGTCAGTCACATCTATGCATCACAAAGTACGTCAACAAATCAAAACAAACCTCAATTCCGAACAAAAAGGTAAAAACAAACTGAATTCAAACAACATCGCTGATATCATCAGCTCATATATAATCAAATAAAGAGTTGAAAAAAACGGACCGTATCTTCAGGTTTGACTTCGATTTCAAAGTGAGAGCCTTTGAGAGTTTTCACAAAAATCTTCATATCTGTTTTTCCGTCACCGGGAAGTATGATCGCCGACCGACGAGAGGGAGAGGACGACGGGGAGCCCAATGGGGAAGGAAGAATAATGTAGAAAGGACCGTAAGGTGCAAGTAAAGGGTTAAAAGAGTAAAGGCCTTTTGTATATCTAATTACTGAGGAGACAGAGTTACACGCGTATGATAAGTGCGTGTGATACACGCGATGAGGATTTGGGTAGTTCGGATAGCGCGTGTGGTGAAATGTGAAGGAGAAAGGTTGGGAGTAGGTGTTGAAGAGTGAAGGAAGGAAAGGATCAGCCAGCTAGATTTTTGTGATACGTACAATTTATGTTATATTTATTTATCACATGTATAATATATATAGCTCTCGATAGGATATTTTTAAAGCTATCAATTATTCGAGTATGAAACTAATAATTTGTCGTGTTTTTAATATTTCTCTCACAAGTCTAAGAATATTTCTCCAACTCTTTACAATTTTACTAAATGAACATATCATAGTTTATACCGTATTGAAATATTTCCCAAGGCATTATATTGATAAAATAAAAAATAATTATATTTACTTTTATATTCTTATAAATAAGTTATATATTTATTTTTCATTATACTTTTTCAACACATTTAATCTTTTCTTCCAATTTCAGGGTTTAAAAACATACATCGGTGTTGCTTTAGTGAATAAATGAAATTTATATAGTATGATGGAGATTTAATTGTGCTATTTTTGTAGTTGGAGATGAAATTGTGGTGATATTTATCAAACTCATCCACCCTTGTACTAGCCTCATGCACCTTCAAGTCTACCCACCTAACCTAAAATTATAAGATCAAAAATCTAAAAGGGAAAGAAAGAGTAAGAATATATATGTGAGCATGATGTTTACTTTATCTACAAAAAATATATTAATTCTTTATTTTATATGTAAATGTTATAAGTTATATATGCAGTATGTATATATGCATTATACACTATATATATATATGTATATATATATATAAATAGTATATGTGTTAGATACAGAATAGGTGTATATACATATATACATTTTTTGTCAGTACTCACCATAGCCATTGTAATCATTCACACTCATTTTTTTTTTGTATAATATGTCTATAATACATTAATCAAGGTATATTTAGTGTATAACATATACTAATATACACATATTATACAATTTTTTCCCTCTTCAAATATATACACACATGTTTCAACTCATTTTTTTGATATAGAGTATTTGAAATTGAATAGTAGCCTTCAAGTTTTGGTTTGAATGTGATAGTTAATTATCTACATGTTAATAAAGAGTATTTTCATCACACCTAAGTAAAATATTAGGATCAAGAGAGGAATTGCCATTTTTCTTTCTTCGCCAAACTTTCTTAAGAATTGTCCATGTATAACCTTCATCCCTTCAAACATTATTTAACAGGTAAGTGGAGTTATTATTTTGGAAATAAATAGAAAAAAGCCCATACACAATAAATCTTCAAGAAAATATAATGGGTTGGACCTTATTAGCTCAAAAGTTATTTGGACCGAAATGAATTGGGCTAAAACAGCTTTTAAATGAGTTGGGTTATGATCCTCATACTTTTACTCAATTTTTAAAATAGTCCACTTGATCTTGAATCGACACTCAGAAATCGAGCTTCAATCCGGACATTCAAAACATGACATTCAAGTCTCAAATCTTGTCCCTAAATCAGGAATCGAGACCAAACCTTAATCTGACACTACTAAAAAAAATGTCAAAAATGGCCCAGAAAATCCATATTTTGTTATTACACATAATGTGAATGATCCTATTAAAAGGGAATGTTTCAAGAATATATGCTCTATATAAAATACATAAATTTTCCCCTGAACTTGTCTGCACAACTCACTTTAGTACTTTAACTATACGGGTGTTTGTTTATCCCCCCTAATTTAATTTGAAATGAATTTAATTACCCCTTAAAGGGTGACGTGGCAAAATTTGTATCACCAACTTTCTATAAGCGCGTGAGACAGAAAAAAAAAACAAAAAAACTGACACATGTCATCTTTTTATTGGACGACATATTTAACAACTTATTTTACTAATTTTTAAACATTTTATTTTTCAATTAACTTCTCTTCTCTGTAGTTTATTTTTTTTCATCTTCTTCTTCCTTTCTTTTTCTTTTCTCAAAACTCTTTCTCTTTCTTATTCTTTTCATTCGGTTCAAGGTAAACATTTACTCATTTACTCCCTATTGTAACTTTTTCCACATTTTTCTTCTTCTTTTTCTTTTCTGTTTTTCTTTGACAAAAAATTTTGGTGTTTGATTCATTGACACCATTTTCGACATCAAAAAAGATTATTAGATCTATGAGTTTAAAGAGTTATAAAAAAAAAAAGAACCTGATTTCCACTAAAAAAATTCAAAGATATTGTTCGCAAAAAAATTGATTGTGGAGATTTCGTCCAATTCGTTGATAAATTAACATTTTTATGTAAATAATTTTTTTAATTTTCAAGGAAGGTGGTATGATGTAACTAAAAACTGAACTGAAATTGCAATTGAAATTTGAATTATAATTTATAGATTGAGGGGTAAATTCATCGATGGGTTTAGTTTTTGGCTCAATTTTAAATATAATCATGGTGGGTGTAGGAGTTGTTGGTTTAATGTGGAAATTGATGTCTACAAATGGAATATTGAAACTTATTTTCTTACGAAAAGAAAGAAAATTGGAAAAGTATTTTTTATTTTTTACATGAAGAGAAAATTATTATATAATGGAAGAAGAAAAGTTGAAGAAAATTTCACTGTAAAAAGGAGAGTTGTTGTTGAGAAGGTGACAAACATTGGGGAAGACAATTAGTGGTGAAAAAAAAACAATTATTATGAAGATTTAAGTAATTAATTAGAAATTTAGTTAATATACACGTGAACGAATAAAAACGTCTGTGACTCAACAACACACAGCCTTCAATTGGGCTAGTGATGGGAGAGTTGAAAAAAAACACTTAAAAGATGTTAAGGGGGGTATTTAAACACTCGTATAGTTAAAGTGCTAAAGTAAGTTATGCGGACAAGTTCAGAGGAATTTTATGTCTTTTCCCTAAAATATTACTCTATGTAACTCAATATACACTATGCAAATTATCATACATAATAGTGTTTATTCACAAATACAAATATGAGCTAAATCCAATTTGATGTTATATCATATTTGTTATTTAGTTATATGGCATATATATTTTCTCTTAATAGAGACATAAATCTTAATTTTCCCCTATTTTTAAATGCCTAAACATGTAATAACTACACTTTTAAAGAAGGGTAAAGAGTCAAATATGCCCCTAAACTATTTGAAAAGGTCTAGATATACCCTCCGTTTAAAGTTTGGCTCACTCATGCCCTCGCCGTCCAACTTTTGGTCTAAATATGCCCTTATGGGCGTTAGTTGGTCTGCTGGACATATCCAGCTTATTTTCCATTTCTTTAAATGTCACATGCAATTGTCATGTCATTTTGACTTTACCACATGACATTTATATGAAAATGGAAAGGGATCAATTATGCCCCTAAAAAATTCGAACCCATAAACACCTAATTCGACCCATAAATCAACCCCCCCCCCCTGTCCTTTAAATAAACTACCCGACCCGTTTTCAACAATTTTGTTTAAATTTTTATTTTTTTCGGTAAATCCCGAAAATTAGCAATTGATTGATAAAAAATAGGAAAAAATATGAAAAAATATATATAATTAACGCCAAAAATTCACAAATAAATATGGTAACCTTAAATTCAACAATTTCAATAAAAAAAAAATTCGGTAAATCCCAAAAATGAGTAATTGATTAATAAAAAATATGAAAAAAATATAAAATTAACGCCAAAAAATCACAAATAAATATAGTAACCTTAAATTCAAAAATTTCAACAATTTTTTTTAATTTTTATTTTTTAAAATAAACTACTCATTTTCGAAATTTGCCGAAAAAAATAAAAATTAAAAAAAAATGTTGAATTTTTTAATTTAAGGTTACTATATTATTATTATTTTGATTTTTTGGCATTAATTTTATTATTTTTTTCATATTTTTTATTAATCAATTACTCATTTTCGGGATTTACCGAAAAAAAATAAAAATTTTAAAAAATTGTTGAAATTGTTGAATTTAAGGTTACAATATTTATTTGTGAATTTTTGGCGTTAATTTTATATTTTTTTCATATTTTTTCTATTTTTTATTAATCAATTACTAATATTCGGGATTTATCGAAAAATAAAAATTTAAACAAAATTGTTGACAACAAGTCGGGTAGTTTATTTAAAAGGGGGGGGGGGGTTGATTTATTTGTCGGATTAGGTGTTTATGGGTTCGAATTTTTTAGGGGTATAATTGATCCCTTTCCATTTTCATATAAATGTCATGTGGTAAAGTCAAAATGACATGGCAATTCCATGTGGCATTTAAAGAAATGGAAAATGAGTTAGATACGTTCAGCAGACCAACTAACGCCCATAAGGGCAAATTTAGACCAAAAGTTGGACAGCGAGGGCATGAGTGAGCCAAACTTTAAACGGAGGGTATTGTAGATATTGAAATTTTGTGGGACTCTACAAGATGTGCTCAATTCGAGTTGAGACTCTACTAATTGTGTTCAACTCAAATTAGGGTTCTTGGAGGTTACTCAACCCTAAACCCTAGTTTATGCCTATATAAAAGGTATTAGATTCTCTTAAAAGACATCTCAAATATCCCATAAACTATGGATATTTTTAAAGATCAAGATCTCGAATATTCCATAAATTCATGGAATATTCATATAGAGGTCTCTAATCATGGATAAATCTTAGGACAGTAAAATCAAGGGAGGAACAGAATTGTACCCGTAATCTTGATGAATAAAATTATGTAATTTCTTCATATTTTTTGTGATTGTAATTTATATTCTATCACTTTAAAATTTGTTGCAAACAAATTGGCACGCCCAGTGGGACCAAATCTGCCCTTCATCTCTTCTCCCTTAAATCAAATCTGAAAATCTGAAGCTGCAAAGGTGGAAGAATGAGTACTTCAAGCCTCGTCTTTGAGTTTCATCAAGTCTACACTCTGACAAGCCTTGAAGCAGGGGGCATTTGTAGACATTTAAATTTTGTGGTACTCTACAAGATGTGTTCAATTCGAGTTGAGACTCTACTAATTGTGTTCAACTCAAATTAGGATTCTTTGAGGTTATTCAACCCTAAACCCTAGTTTATGTCTATATAAAGGGTATTAGACTCTCTTTAAAGACATCTCAAAAATTTCATAAAGAGATCAAGACCTCGATATATTCCACAAAAGACATGGAATATTCATATATATGTCAAATATAAATCATCCTAGTTCGAGAAATATGTCACTAACGGCCCTCGAATCATGGATAAATCTTAAGAGAGGAGAATAAGGGAGGAACATAATTGTACCCGCTATCTAGATGAATAAAATTATGTTTCTTCAGCTTTTATTTTTGTGGTTTATTTATTTTCCATATGTTTAAAATTTGTTGCAAACAGGTATATTTAGACCTTTTCGAATAGTTTAGGGGAATATTTGACCCTTTACCTTTAAAGAATGATCAAGAAGGGATCCCTAACTTCTAAAATATGGTTAGTTAGTTAGTTATAATGCTTGTAATTGAAAGCTTAACTTGATACATATATTCAGGTAAAGAGACCATCAAATCTGGTAATGTTAGATTTCTTCTTAGTTTTCATATTTGGTACTTATTTTAGGACTTCAACGAAATTGAAGTTGTACTCACATAACATAAAAATAAATTAAAAATAATATCGTTTTGTTTGACTTGATCATTGTGCCAAGTGTTGGTGGTGTCTTGAGTAGCTCTTAGTTTTGTTTGCCAACCCCATGACTTATTTCATCTTCGAATACTCATTTTCACACATATGCACAGAGAGTCGGTCAAAAACTCCATTTTTTTTAGAAAGAAGGGCCTTTGACATAAGGTTCCTCCTATGAATCTATAAACCTAAGGAATAGAGATCGGCATCGGGAAGCCTATTCCTCGAGCTATTTAGTACTTGAATATGTTTGCCGTGAAGAAAAACTACTTTTCTATTCGCTTACCTGTGCGCCTCTACTTATACGGAACTAAAGAAGGGGTGAGGGCAGAAGAAAGGATTTTCAATTCAAAATATCCGCTCTATTATATTTTAATATCCAAAATTTTAAAAAATCAAAATCAAACCAATAACCCTATAATTTATTTTACATTAAAAAAATTTACCCGATAACAATGTATCAATAGTTTTTTTTCAATTTAATTTGTCAATCGGTTCGATTTTTAGACGAGTCCACCCAGACTCAAAGTACAATATCCAATCATAAATATAATATTCCACGATATTGCTAACTTCTCTTTTGCTTCAAAAATTAATATCCAGAAATTTGTATACTCTGTTCTTGCTTTTTAATATTTAAATTAAATAATAATAATATTAATAATAATTAAAAAGAAGATTAAAACAAAAAAAGATTTACATTTCCTAGTTTGCCGGTAACGTCTCGGGTCTCCATAGAAAATCGGGTGACCCGAAACCAAGATCCGAATGATCAAACAATCCATCTATTGCTACGTATTCACAAACACCAGCGTTATAATCCACCAAATCAGCGATCCCCAATTCGAACGAATCGTAATTCGGAATTCTCTCTTCCAGTTCCCATATTGAATCTGATGAAATTCCGATCAATTCGATTACCGATTCACTTCCCACCGCCGTTGCCGGAGGAAGTCCGAGTTCATCATCCGACGCTTCCAGAAGGTAACCTAACTCCGGCTGAGACTCATCAGAATCCGCCGTCAAATCCACCACTTCCGTCTCCATCACCTTCGCCGGTGACGGAGAAGCTGTAATTTCTTCTTCGAAGCTCTTCATGAATGAATCAAAATCATGACTCGTGGTGCAAAACTCGGAGTTATTATCGTCATCGGTGAGATCGTATAACAGATTCTCCCTGAGTTTCTTCACTTCCGGTGAGTTATATTCTGATTCTTCCGAGTCAACTCGGACTCTCTTTTTTCTACTCATGCTCTCCATAGAAATTTGCAGAATGCGTGTAATACACGTGCTTAGATTTGAGAATTGAAAAGTTTGAGTGAGGAGAGAAGGAAGATAAGGGTTGGTTTATATAGTGGAGACAAAGAGGAGAGAGAAAGTGGAGTAAATGATGTGATGTCGGCGCGTGGGTGGGAATTATTTGTGGGGGCAGTTATGGTCGTCTCTAGATTTTTATTTTTTAAAATTAAAAAAAATAAAAATATTGTTTTTATTTAATTAATTTAACGTTATGTTCAAACGTGTTGATGGTGTGTTTTCGAAGATTTATTATTTTTTGTAAAGTGGTGGGGTGGGGGATTTGAGAATAGTAATAATATTCCGTGATTAGCTGGTTTTGATTTCAGACTTGGAGTACGGAAAGTATCGTAGAAGGGGTCTACATGGGTTAGTCAATTAACGGGCTCGTTTGGTAACTGATAAGAATTACGTGTATAAAGTAATATAGGGATTATCTTTCATGTCATAGGTTTCAGTTCGAAATTACTTGCTAGCAAAAGTAAGGGATTTGTCTTCTGAACCAAGCTCGTAGCGCTGAATTTGTCAAGTGCGAGTTATCTCTCCGGTGTGGTTTGCAAATTATTGTATAAGAGTGGAAATTTTACCTTGTGTACACGCAAAGATTAGAAAATTTATATTTATATTAGTTATTTTTGTATTAGTTACTTATAAATGCATTAGTTATTTCACCTTCTATCACAAGTAAAACAATACATGAATTTTCTCATAATGTACTACATTAGTTATGCAAATTTCTAAATAGCAAATAAAATTTATACATGAATAATTTACCTCATAATTAGCTATTGAGCGTATATTACTTAATACTTATATAACTCACCTCTAAGTCAGATATCAAACAATTCCTAAAGGCTAAAAATATGGTTGAATGGGCTATAACTTATGACTTATCAGTCAAAAGTCGTAATTTAAAATTTTAATTCATGATTTTGACTTATTATTGTTATTTTATTTTAATTTAAAATTAAATGCTATCATACTTCTTTAAAAACTATTAGAGTATAACTTTACGATACCTAAAGTAAAAGTAATCCAAACAAGTTCTATATTGTTCAAGATATATTTTAACGCTTATTCCTATTTTTAAAAGGCCATATGTTAGAAAAGATTTTATTGAATAAAAGTTTTATTAATTGGTAAAATTATTGTCATTAATTAAGAGCTTATAAGTTTCAAAACAAATCTAACTTGGTTTGATAATGGCAGTCAGATTCGACGATAAGTCTGAATCATTTTGCATAGTTTGACCCTTATTGTTGTTATTGAAGTGCAATGTAAATAAATAGAAAAATATAGATAATGGAAATTCATAAAATTGATTATATCTTGTTTAAAATTAAGATGTAATTATAATATTATTTGTATCTGGACATATATTCTCATTGGAATGATTCAACTCATTTTTCTTTTTCATTTTTAGTGAGTCATTCATATAGGTATTATTTCGTGATGAATTTGTATCGTAACAATCTTTAAAACACTAAATTATAAATTCATCTCTCATATTAATGTCGACTGAATTTAATGAATATTTGGTACAAATACATGAGAAAATTAGGAGGCTATTGTCAGTATACAACATATCTGTAAAATTTTACAAGTGTAGTTCAAATGTCAGTACAATGTATCTAATAAAATTTCACATCTACTATTGGTAACTTTATGTACAAGTGAAATTTCATACTTAAAGTACTAATCAATTATTTTAGGCTTAAGTCATTTGGAGTTTCTTAAAGTTATCTGCATATTTCATTTAGACATTTTAACTATGACTATTACCTATTGAACACCTAAATTGTTCAAAAAATATACCTATTAAATACAAAATATTGATGTGGCAAAAGAAGTGTTTTTCACTTTCGCTAAGCGCGTGAAACAATCTTAAATAATACTCCTATTTTATTTTTACTTTTTTCAAAAAAACTTAATATTTTTTCTTCTTTGACTGCCACTTGGCATTTAATTATTTAATTTCTTCAAAAATAATTTTAAAAGTAATACTAATTCTTAAATAAAAAAAAAAAAAAAGCCCCCACCCCACCCCCTTTAAGTCGTCTTCTTCACGAAGACAACACTTCATTGTTTTTTTTTCTTTTCTTTTCTTTTTCTATTCTATTTCTTTTCAATATTTATTAAAAAATAAAAATTGAATCAGCTAATTGAATTTGGAGGGAAAAAAAAAGAGCATGAAAAAAGTTAGCCGATCGACGTCCATTTCGATCACCTTCGAACAAATATTATCATTCATATTAAAATGTAAATCCACTAAACTTATCAAAAATAATATCAAATTGATTTGATAAAATTAATTTAGGTCCTCTCGATTTCTCTTTGCTATCGATTTCAAGACTTGACAGACTCACTTTCTTCATCACTCTTATATTAGTCTCTTTGAATATCTCTTTTTCACGTATTAGGAATAAAAAATAATTATATAAGCAATTAGCAAAGAAATTGAATTTTATCGTTTGAGAAAGAAAATCTTGCTTGAAAGAAGATGAAAAGGGGGCTGGGCAGAATTGGGCTTCTCATTTATTTATTTTTATAAAAAAAATAGATGAAAAATATATTTGAAATGATTTTCATTCTTTTTAACATAAAATTCTTTTTCTCTATAATTATTGGGCCCAACGCCACATGTTATCTTATAATTTCTCATTTTGCCACATCAATATTACACACTTTATTTTTTTTACTTATTATTGAAAAATGTCTAATAGGAACAAGTTTTGAATAGATAAAAGTGTTCAATAGGTACTAGTCCTAGTTGAGGTGTCTAAATAAATTATATGGACAACTTTAAGGGATCGCAGATGACTTAAGCCATTATTTTACCTTCTCTTTCTCTTGTACAACTAATAAACAACCACCATTACCATATTTGGTAATGTTAGCTCAATTTGGCACCTGCTAGTTTAGATTTTTTTGGGTAACTTGGTAGAGTTGGAAATTTTAATAAGGAATTTAGAAAACATAGAAGATGTGTAACTTCAATTCAGACTTGTGATCTAAAACAAATTTGTTTCACATTTATCACTTTACTAGAATTTATATTAAGAAGGTTTAATAATTTATATATATGAAATTACTTGTTATGTTATGTAATAATATAATAAAAATATAAGACGATAAAAGATACGACCAAAGAAGTTGAGGGAGAGAGATATTTTATTGTTATTCAAACTGAGGTACAAATGAACTAATTTACCTTTCTATCTTAAGATTTTTCAAGAAGTTACTAGTAATTAGTTGCTTGCTTGAAAGTTACTTGCAAGTTGTCTGCTTGATTGTTAGTCTGAGAAAATTGTTACAGGATTTTTTATGAAATTGCTTGTAAACTATCTGTTTGATTGCAAGTATGAGAAAACTATTGCAAGACTTTTCATAAGTTGTTTGCAAGATGTCTCTTTGAAGTACGTTCAAGTTGTCCTAGAAAATTATTACAAAGTTTTTCAGAAAATTATTTGCAAAGTTTTCCAAAAAGTTGTTTGCAAGCTTCTTCAAGAAACTATAGGAATATTTAAATATACATACACAAATTACTTAATTATTTCAATTTGTACAGTATAATACGTAGACAATTTATGATTGTATTTTAATTAACTAAATTTAGCATATTTTTGGTTAAATTATTCTGTAATCTATATGTCGTTTTCTTACCTAATAGAGCTGACATAAAACATTTCTTAAAGTCAAATTTATTCATCTCTTGCTAATTAAGGTTGTTGACAAAAAAAAAATTAGGTTCCATTAGATTTGCCCAATTTTTTATAAATAAATTTCATGTATTAGCGCAAATCTAGCGTTTATTCAACATGCTAGACAAAAACTTCCCAATGCTAAGATATATATGTCTTTAAAAATTATCTAACTATACATAATAATACGTTTACCGGTTCAAAGATTTTTTTTTTAATTATTATTTTGACAAAATTGCGTTTAACTTAATTTTCGTGCATTCCACTTTTTTTTTTTCAAAAAAGAAATGTAAATATCAAACCAGATTACGGAAAGTGATTTCTAAATAGAAAAAAAAGAATATTTTTGCATAAAATCGTGGGGAAAGCATTATAATAGAATTTTCGTTTAATTTAATTTTCGTGCAATCCACTTTTCCATAAATAGTGAACAATGGACATTTCTTCTACTTTACCTAAATTAAATAACATAAAAGTAAAGGGATACTATATACTCCTTTCGTCCATTTTTAACTTGACATATTTTTAAGAAATAATAAATAAAATAATAATTTTATTATATTTTTCATGATTATTATAAGTCATTTAAATATTAAATAAATAGTATTTAACAACAAAAATAAAATTGGTATAAGATAATAAATTATTTTGATTTTCCAATTTAAATGGATAAAAATGAACATTCATTTTTAATATAGTGCACAAGTAAAAATAACATTAAAATTTTCTCGAAAGATGTATCAAATATAGAATAAAGTAATACAAAGTGAAGAAAATATGTATTTTCCTTGAAAGCAAAATACTTGGAAATTTCCAAAATCTAAAAGGGAATATTTGCATAAATTGGTGGGAAAAAACAAGATCTAAGATCTTTTGTATTATTCTTTGTGGCCTAGTTCGGCAAGATATGGACCAAAACTCCAAATTCTAAACGCAACTCACAAGAGAATTTTGGGTATGAAAATTACTAAAGGGTGTGGTGCAGTGGATGACGATGTTTCTCTCTTAATTAAATATTTCTGATTTGAGCCCGGTATATGCAAATATCTTGGTAGGGAGTGTTTTCTCTCGAATAGGGTCATAACTGTGTGAATTCGAATTAATGAGGCTCCGATTCAATATAGATATCAAACACTAGATAAAAAAAAAATGGGTATGAAAAACTTCTTTCAAAGGACAAAACATTAGGAATTGTAAGAACGGACAACTTGGACAATGTTTGATAAAGTTGGAGTGGAAAAAGTTTTAAAAAAAATTGTAATATGAGCCATAAGGAATACAAAATTCCAAAAAA
The DNA here is from genome assembly GCF_900185275.1 of Solanum verrucosum. Lineage (NCBI taxonomy): Eukaryota > Viridiplantae > Streptophyta > Magnoliopsida > Solanales > Solanaceae > Solanum > Solanum verrucosum. The sequence goes on from NW_026019864.1 coordinate 109,453, forward strand.
AGTGAAAATTATCATGCCCAAATTTATATTAAGGAAATAAATATAAAAATGTCATTTACATATATTTTTATTAGGTAAACAATATATAATCAGTGTATATTATCATATCAATTCATTACTTAATGTAATAAGTTACTATAATTTGATTTGAATACCTAGTGTAAATAGATTTTATAGCTTCGAATCTTTGTGTAGGATAAATCTAGCATGTTTCGTGCCATTCATGTAAATTCAACAGTTTTCGCCTGAATTTATATATATATATTATTTTTTTCTATATATATATATATTTTTTTTTTCTATATATATATATATATATATATATATATTTTCTATATAGATTTTATAGTTTCGAATCTTTGTGTAGGATAAATCTAGCATGTTTCATGCCATTCTAATATAGATTTTATAGTTTCGAATCTTTGTGTAGGATAAATCTAGCATGTTTCGTGCCGTTCATGTAAATTCAACAATTTTCGCCCGAATTTATATATTGTAAAATTGCACATATTTTAAATCTTGAATTCGTGTCTGTCTAATTCATTATGGCACCTTGTGTAATGGAATGGACAAGGAAGAAAGTGACAAATAGCAACCATTCAAATTGCTATAAACTACAGTAAGGTTAATGCTTAGATGTTAAGCATTAATTTGATGGCCAGCTCATTTCTTTGTTCTTGAAGATGAGAAACTATATTATAAAAATTAATAAGCAATTAATACTCTTTCATGTTTGGTATGTTACCGACAAAATCAGATTACTTTGCTTCGTATTATGTTTTTCTATATTTGATCAATTAGATTGGATCTTGTTTCCTTTTTAATTCATTTGTGATTTATGATAATCTACATTTTAAGCTATGATTGTCCATGTCCATAAAAGATTACTCATATAGTCAAGCAAGTGATACATTTAGACATTTCCATACTATAATAATCATTTCGTTTTAATTCGTTTGATATGTTTTAATTTGAAACGAAGTTTTATAAAAAAAAAAGTCAATCGTGTGGTTTTAATATGTTAATAAAAAAGTCAATTAATTTATAGGCTTAAACATGTGAAATATTATTGGACTTAAATAGTTATTAAAAAGGGAAATAGTCATTCTTCAAAACAGACTAAAACCAAGTGAGTGAAGCAAAGGTGGGGGTGGATTATTTTTTTATGTTATGTGATATTATATAGTTTTTATAATATTTTGTTATAATAATTATAAAATATTAAAATAAATTACCTAATTATTGTGAGTACCTGGAATTATAAGTTTAGAAAAAATGAGAGATGGAGGAAATTAAAGGGAACGTCTTATTGTGGGAAAATTCAGAGGACCTACATAAACATGTTACACATGAATATGATTAGTATTTGAGAAGGACCACTTCATCCTTTTCATTTCACGGTAAGATCGGAAAAAGATAGAAAATACGTAGATTATATCACCGTTTTGTTAAGGTAGACAAATTATTTAAAAAAAATTATTCGCACAAAAGTAAAAGAATATTAGGTGATTTTTCTTATTCGTTCTAACTTTGATAGACAAAGTTACTTGATAGCTATAATTGATAGAAAGTGACAAATATCTCATAAAATTAATATAATACGTGAAAACTAACTCGAACACCGCAATCATAATAAGCGAGCATTAGTTTGCACATTTATAAGACCAAATCCAAGTTTTATGATAGCTTAGCTGGTGACTTTTCACAAGGGAATGGACCCACAAACCAAAACATATCTTGGTGGGTCCCATTCATGTTGGTAATTTCTAGATAATATCAATTACTGTAATGTCTATTTTACCCTCCAAAAGTTGTTTGAATTACATTTTGGTTGTGGTCGATACAGATCTTGAAAAACATTTTTTTTAAAAATAAATAGTTTTTTTTTTTTTGTATTCGATGGATAAGTAAAAGCTATTTTTTTAAAAAAATAAATAAATATATAATTTTAACAAATACTATGAAAAATAAGGATGTGAGATGATATGGTTGAGGATATTATACTCAAGTCAAGGGTCCTTCAAAATAATCTTCTTTATTTCTGGAAGGTAGAAGTATGGACTGCTTACACTTTGTTCTATTTAGAGAGAAGTATTGAAAACACTTCAAATTTAACGCAAATTGTTAATTTAATTCTTGAACTATTGACAATCTTAAAAATACTCATCTATTTGACTAACTAAACTTGCATACACCCCGATACACTCCCGATCTGCCATATGACATATAACAAATGATCTCAAACTCTTGCAGTAACATAGAACTCTTAATAAAAAATCGAAAAAAATGTTAAAGAACGCACCTAAATTTTTTAAAAAAATTGTGTTTCACTCATATTATAATATTGGAGGAATTCTACTGAATATTTTATTGATGATAATTGATATATGGATAAGGATTATGGGAATAGTGGTGGAAAGGAGGTATGTAGAGGATACTCAATGAATCAATGTGATTTTTTCTTCAAATTTTGAAAATATTAATATATTATCCTTTAATTATTATTCATAATAACTATATAAAAAATTGTACTAACAATTTATACAGCTTAAATTCAATCAACAAAACTTAGTCAATCTAGCAAACCTAATTTGTCAATCCCAATTAGTTGACCTTTCCATTCATGCATTCGACCATATATTTTTCTTCTTATTTTGTGGAAATTAATAACTTATCATTTATTCTTTTCGTTCATTTTTACTTGTATAATATATTATAAATAAATATTAAATAAAAATTAATAAATAATTTTATTTAATTATATATAATATAATAAAATTATCATTTTATGAATATTTTTTAAGAGTGTGTTTGAGCTAGATATGAACAGATAAACATAAACAAAAGGAGTACTAATCAAGTTGAGGAAGAAGTTGGTTGTTATTATTGGTATAATCATTAAAACTAGTCATATGAGATGAATTTTGTTATTTATTTGAGTAGATGTCGACATATATCATCGTTACTATTTATCCACAACTTTTATGATTGAAGGAATTATTAGAATTTTGATAAAGAAATTAAAGAGAATAAAGAAAATTAAAGAAGGTATAATCTTTTATTTTTGAAGTGATTAGTAATTGACTAATTAATAGTATAAAATATAAATATTCAGATGAAATTTAATTTTTAGTTAATTCAATTAAAGTTGTATGACAAATAATAGAAAAACAGTGGTAATTTTTTTGTTGAAATAATTGTTGAGTTCCTATACATCTACAATTCTTAAGGGAAAAAATTCTATTGAAAGCGCGGCATTCGAATAAACCTTAAAATGCACGATTTGAATTTTGTTCAAACTTAAATTTGAAGCTCCGAACACTAGGTGAAAATACTGAAAAAAATTACTTAGAAATTACCTAACTCTATAAGCAATCAAACCTACACATCTACAATATTTTAGGGAATTTTAAACATATTGTCCGGCGCAAGTGTATATTTATTTATTATATAACAAATGTATACCAAGTGCTTCCTTAGTCTCAAGTTATTTATGGTATTTTAGTTTTACATGCCACTTAAAAAAATATTGATTAGGAGATATATTTCATTATTTTATTTTTATTCATGTGTTAATGCATAATTTTTTTTATTAAATATTTACTCTATTGAGATGTTTATATTCAAGAATAATTATTATTTATACTAAAGATAAAATGAGAAAAAATTAATAATTTTACCTTAAACTTCATAAACTCAAATTTGAAATGTTTTTTTTTCTTTCGTCAAGTAGTTAAAGTAAGCATACAATCCATTTTGCATTAGGCTCTCTAAAATGACAAAATCACACATATACTTTAAGATAAAAGAATATATAATAAATATATAATCAGTGTCTGTAAGAAATTGTTTATTGTGCTCGAGCAGAGAAAGTCGAGGGAGAGAAGTGGCTCCGTATGTTGACTCTAACACACAAATTGTGATGAGTATATTTGTTTGAATATGTCAGGATTTAAAATTAGATGGACCATTTGAATTGGTGTGTAGTGTATAATATTTAATATAATATTTATTTAATCACTAATTGATCATAACTTTATCAAAGTTGGGACACATATATTTTTGTTTTTTTTTATACCGACCCACAAAAAAAGGAAACATATATCTAATTTTTTTTTGTCAAATTGGTTGATTTCCACTTTGGTAGACATGGAGGGCCTATTTCTAGGGTCGGAAAATTATGCCCACGTTTAAAAGAAAAGCATGGTACACACTCAATAATGACTTTAAATTGTTAATTTTTTTATTATTTTTTTTTGTCTAAATTCAATTGATGATCTTACTTTATAAAAAAATCAATAATTTATACAAAAAAAAATTATGGTGTATAAAACATGCCATGTCATAATTGATAAAATGGTCATATTCCATTACAGTCTTTTCTTTGATCGGTTGTTATCCGTCGTACTGTGTTGTATTGTATTGTATTATTAATTTATATGTAATTTTTATTTAGATTGTTACTTAGATTTTATTATATTATATTATTTAAATTCATTGTTAAATAACTATGAGAAGTTCATTTTGTGTAACAATCAATTTGATGTGATTATCGTTATCTTAATATATTTTTCTCATTTAGTCTTTAGTTATTACTTAATAATTCAAAATGATTTTTTACCCTACCTTTTCATAGTATTTCAATGCCATATCCTATATATTTTTTTTTATGAATTTATCATTCAAATTATCAATTTATGACATAATACAAGGAGATAGAATGATACAATTATTTCAAACATTATATTCATTAAAATAATGGAGTACAATACAATACAATAATTATTACTTTTTGCTTTCGAAAGGATTTATTAAAATGGTGGACATTTAATCCGCTAAACATTGATATATTTTTAAAATTATATATTCCAATATAGTTTAAAATCCGGTTAAAGAAATATTAAAAAGATACTACTTGAAACTTGAAAGTTGTCACTTATAGAGAATAAAAAATAATACGTCGAATTTGTGAATTAATATGGCGGACATTTAATCCGCTAAACATTGATGTATTTTTAAAATTATATATTCCAATATAGTTTAAAATCCGGCTAAAGAAATATTAAAAAAGTACTACTTGAAACTTGAAAGTTGTCACTTCTAGAGAATAAAAAATAATACGTCGAATTTGTGAATTAATATATATATGTATATTTTTTTTAAAAAGTGAAGATATACTTTCTTTTCTCAACTTTGATATTCTAGAGGTAGTTGTTTGGGGTTTCTTTTACTTTTATTATATGAATGGTTCAAATTCACTATTGATTCTCGAAACTCAAATCGTATCACATAATTGAAATAGAGAAAATAATTTATAGACAGTTAAAAAAATTTATCTAACACTTATTTTAAACCGTAAACTTGAAAATATTTTATTTATTTTTTAAAATTTTATATCTAATAAAATAGTATCACGTAAATTGAGACGGAAGAAATATTTCTCAATAAAATTCAATTAAAAGAAATTGAAAATACAGCCGGCTAATGGGAAGAAGCTAGAAAATCAAACATTTGGAGTTAGTGGTGGAAATGCTCAAACAACTAAAATTGGAGTTTTCCTCACCATTTATTTTTTTAGTTGAGAAGATAAGGGTCTAGTCAACTTTTTTAGCTCTTACTTAGGATTTTCCACATATAATTTTAAAAAAAAATTAATGTCCAATATTTATATTAGAATTTGATTAAATTTAAACTTATATAGGTTAAGAGTTATTTTTAAAAATGATGTTTTTAACTAGACTTTTTTTTTAAAAAATTTCGAGGACTTGATCCTAAGACCTTTATTTAAAGGTGAAGGAATTCCAATCATCCGACCCCGATCATGTGAGTTCTTTTAAACAATCATGTGAGTTCTTCTAGCTATTTCTTTGGGGCAGACTTATTTAAAGCTTTTAATATTAAATTTATTATATGTTTAAAGTTATCATGTGAGTGTTCTTTTAAACAATCATGTGAGTTCTTCTAGCTATTTCTTTGGGGGGAGACTTATTTAAGGCTTTTAATATTAAATTTATTATATGTTTAAAGTTAAAGAGTTATATATATATATGCATATTAACAGGTTATATATAGTCATGGTAAAACAATAATTTATCAGGTACTAAATGCTATAAAAGAATAAATACATAAAATTAAAATTTAATAAGAATTAGACGAATTAAGTTATTATTCGCTTTTTAGCTCATTTTATATTATAATTAATTTCAAATAAGCAGGTTATTTGACACTCGTGCTTTCATACTACTTCATTCTTCTTCATGACTAGTTCTAGACTTCTAGTTGGCACTTTCAACAGGATTGGTCTAACGAACAAATATGTACGTAATATATAATTTTAGTGAGCACTAAATAAATAAAATTTCACAAATGAAATATCATGTGACCAGCATGAGTTGTGGTGCAGTGGTGAGATTGTTTCATCCTTAATCAAATGTTTCAGATTCGAGTTCAAGAAGATTCGTTGAGAGTGACACCCTGAATGAATCCTACAATAGGTGATTTAAATTTAATCGAGTTTCAATATGGACTCCATACACTTGCCGGTAGGGGAAAAAAAGAAAGAAATATCATAGTGGTTGTTAAAAGATAAAGAGTTTGACGTGTAGAAGAAGTGTCCAATTTTTTGAAATTATATTCGTCAAGATTATTATGTACGTAGCAAAACCAATCACGTTTTGCCATCTTATGTGGAATCATGAACAATATTCTAACAAGTTTGAATCACTATTATTTGAATGACCTTTTCTTCTTCAACAAATTGCCTATTAATTTTGTTGAAAAAAAATCTATGTTTTTATTTATTTATTTTCAAGAAAAGTATCAATTCTTGTTCTTCAAGAAAGTTTCAACTTGCCTATAATCTACTCATGTGATGTAGTAAAAAAAAAAGAGTTAATATCTCAGATGGTCACTTAACTAATAGTTCTTTTCATAGAAAGTCACTCAACTTTTTTTTATAACTATAAAGTCACACAACTATAAATTTTTTTCATAGAAAGTCACTCAACTAAGGGTTCTTTTCACAGAAAGTCACTAAACTTTTCTTTTTAACCTCAAAGTCATTTAACTATGAATACTTTATCTACAAAGTCACTCAACTTTGATATTTCATTTAAAAAGTCGTCCAAACAATTTAAATGATTTTCTCATTAAATTTTATTGAAATATAATTTTTTTTTGTAAATTATGTTTTTTTTAAATAATAAGATATTCATTTTAATTATTTTATTAAATTTTATTGAAACACAATTATTTTAAACTAATTTCTTAAAAAAAATAATAAGATAGTCATTTTAATTATTTATTTAAATACAAAGTATTTTTATCGTTTTTGATCCATAGTGCGAGTTACGGCAGATGCATGGCCTTATAACATGGATAATATCCTTTTGTTTTATGTCAATCAAGTTCTACCACACTGATTCCGTGTCCATATTCTTCTTCACTTTTATGACATTTCGCTTTATTAGTTTAAAATAAAATAGTATTTTAATAAAATTTATTAAAATGAGTATTTTATTGTTTTTTTTTAAAAGTTATTTAAACCAAAATTGTATTTCAACAAAATTTTAAAAAAAGTGTTTTAACAAAATTTAATAAATAATTAAATGAGCATCTTGTTATTTTTTAAAAATTAGCTTTAAACAAAAATTGTATTTTAACAAAATTTAATTAAAAAAAATTATTTAAATTAGTTGTGTGACTTTCTAAGTGAAATATCAATACTTGAATGACTTTATAAGTAAAATATTCATAGTTGAGTGACTTTAAGGTTAAAAAAGAAAGTTGAGTGACTTTCTGTGAAAAAAACTCTTAGTTGAGTGACTTTCTATGAAAAGAATTCGCAGTTGAATGACTTTATGGTTAAAAATGAAAGTTGAGTGACTTTCTGTGAAAAGAACTATTAGTTGAGTGACCATTTAAAATATTAACTCAAAAAAAAATACTCACTTCATTTCATTATTTTTGGACAAGTTTTTAGTTTTTAAGTTTCACGTAACCTATTTGATTAAGATAACAAATTACAAAATATTTTAATATATTCTACATATTTTTAGTTTAAAATCATAATATTTAAAATAATTTTCTATTTTTTTTTGTCTGAAATCAAAATGAGAGAAACAAATCGAAAGGAAGTAAACATCTATTTTAGTAGGGGCCAGAAATAATAATGTTGATTGCATTTGCTTCTTTATGTCTTGTACACCACCAATTTGATTTTTATCCATCTGTTTTTTGTTTTTTTTTTTCGTTTGCTTATTAATTATTATTTTCATGTAGGATTAGTTGTTAGTGGTACGTATGCGATAATATTTATCGATTATTATTTTAATTAGTATTTATGTTAATTTAGTTGGGAGCGTGGGGTGGGGGTGGTTGTTAGGCCATCCAACTTATTTTAGGTTTTCACATTTATATTCCAATAATGGGGAAAATGTGCAAATTAATGAATATGGTACTGCTTATAATTTATTCTTCCAGTTGTCTAGACATGATATAATTTCATACCAATATATTTTTCAAATTAATGAATAGTTAGTGCATATATAGGGTGTGTTCGGTAGGGAGTTTTCCGATTTTTTTAATGTTTGATTGATCGAATATTTTTTAAAATATTATTAGAAAAAAATTTCTTAAAAATAAGGAAAAATGACTTTGTTAAAATCTAAAAGTAATAAATTGGTCATATCCAACTTTTGGCTTTTACCTTCTTTTTTTTTTTTACCAAAACGTAGATACTTAAAAATAAACACTTTTATCTTTTCCAAGCACCTCAAAAAATAAATAAAAACAAAAGCCAAAAACTACTTGAAATAAGTCAAATCTAAAAACACCCTCT
>NW_026019865.1:0-20150 GCF_900185275.1 Solanum verrucosum
CTCCATATATAATGCTATGGCTTCTGATTTGGAGATAAGTCCTTTCTTCATTTGAAGTTTTCTTGTGATTTTTTTGAATAGACTCAAATCCTCTGTTACTTGTGGTTCTGAGGTGGCAGTATCATAATACTTGCTGATTTTAACATTGATTAAATCAATAATCTCTTGGCCATGCATTTGGCCTTCAGGGTTCTTCTGAAGTACCTTACTCCAGAACTTTGAATAAAAGGTCCTTTGCAAACAAGGAAATCCTTCTGAAGTATTATTAACTTCTATTGACCATTTCATGATCCAAGGAATTGGAAAATTCAATGAAAAAATACATTAAGGATATTCCCTCAAAGAATATATTTTCTTCCTGCAAATTTATTAATTTTGGGATATGTCTACCCATTCTAAATATAATTTCTTGTATGATTCTGGTAAGATTTTTACCGAAGAACCATATAAAGTCCACCATTTGCAAAACCAATTAGGAATATGCCTGTCAAATATATTAGAACATATTTTAATAAACCATGAATGCTTTTTATTAGCATTCTCATATAAAAGGACTTTATTAAATCCATCAATATAATCCCAGTAATTGTATTTTACTGCAATCTTCTATTTTGGGTGAATATAATCCAATTCCTTCAATGTACTCATACCCCATTCTTCAGGTGCTATAATCTTTTTTATAATTATTTTGGAAAAGTTATAAACTTTCTTGGTATTAGCAGGGTAGAAGTGCTGAAATTCGCATCCTGTAGATGAGAGTATTATCTCATAATGCATTCTGTATTTGTAAACAATAGTAGTATAAGATACTGTATCCAAATACCTAGCCATTATTTGCCATGGCTCATTCCTCCATTTGAGATCATTTTGTTCTAAAAGAAGTATAACTTCTTTTTTGTCATTCATATCAAAGACCTCTATGTTCTCATCATCCATTAGAATTGAAGAGTATGATGGTGGATTATTATCCAACTCTTTTTTGGATTTCATAAAATCCATGAACTCCTTATACATCGGGTGGTTTATATTAATACCACTAGTTCCACTTGATGAGGCAGATGAATCATTAATATTAAATGATGTTAATGTTTTGTTGCCTTGTTGAGTGAGAATATGACCTCCTCTTCCTGGGTTTGTTCTTCCTCTTCCTCTTCTGGATGGAGGGGCCCATGCTGGTCTTATCCTGAAAAGGAAAATAATTATTAGTTTAGATATTCTCTAATAAGAAAATCAGGAAGGCTATTATCTTCACCCTTCTTATACTGCAATTCAAAATCGAAAGGTGCTAAAAGGGCTTGCCATCTAGCAAACATTTGCTTAGAAACATCATGTTTACAGTCCTTATTAAACATAAATCTAGCTGCTTGGCAATCAGTTTTTATTAAAAACTTTTGATTATAAAGATCGCCTTGGAAGTTAAGAACACATTTAACTATAGCCAAGATTTCTTTAGCTATAGTAGCGTAATTCTTCTGGGCATCATTCCATTTTCCAGAATAAAATTGAACAATATAATGACGTTTATTATTAGGACAATATTGGGTTAATACTCCCCCATATTCTATATCTGAAGCATCAGTTTCAACCGTTTTTGCCCAATTAGGATTTGCCAAAGTTAAACATGGAAGGTTTTTAACCTTTTCCTTAATCCTTTTTACAGCTTCAGTATGATCATCTGACCAAGCCTTAGGATTATTTTTAACCTTCATATAATACAACAGTATCTTTAGCTAAATCTTTAATAAAAGGAGCAACATAATTAAGACTCCCAAGAAATCGTTGTACCTGAGTCTTAATAGTAATAATATCAGGAAATTTTGAAGCAAATTCAATACTTCTATTAATAGGACTAATATTACCTCTTTCAATATTATGACCAAGTAATCTGATATTTGTCTTAAACAAAGCCATTTTAGGTTGTGATAAAATCAATCCATTTTGCATAACAATTTTCTTGAATAATTTAATGTGTTTAAAATGAGTTTCCACATTTTTTTAAATTACTAGAATATCATCTATATAAACTATTATAAAATTGCTATAAGGTATGAATATATCATTCATATTCTTTTGAAATTCAGAAGGGGCATTTTTTAGACCAAAAGACATAACATTCCATTCAAACTGCCCCATTGGCACATTGAAGGCTGTCTTAAACCTATCCGACTCAGCTATCTGAATCTGCCAATAACCAGATTTTAAATCAAGCTTAGAAAATATTATAGCATCATAAACTCTATCTAATAAATCATTTTTATTAGGAATGGGATACCTGATCCATCTTAATGCTTTATTAAGAGGTTTATAATTGATTACCAGTCGTAGAGCTCCTCTTTCTTGCTCAACATGTTTATTAACATAGAATGTCGTACAAGACCAAGGAGACTTGGATTGTCTTATAAGACCCTTCTGAAGTAGTGAACTTATTTCCATTTTGCATAACTCTAAATATTCAGAGTTCATCTGGCAAGGTCTAGCCTTGGTGGGAGTATTATTTTCATCAAAGTCATCCTCATAGGAATACTAACTACATGTTTTTTCCTGTTCAAAAAAGCATTAGGGTGATCTCCGCAAATATCAAGAGAGAATTGGTTAGATAGAAGATCAATTTTTTCTTGTAATTTAGGGTTTTGTAAAATATGATCAACTTCTATACTATTGGTCTCTTGTTTTATAAAACTGACTTGATTATTTTTTTAAACCAATAATTTTGTAGTTAAATCATTTATCATTCTAGTAAATTGTTTGGTGACAAACTCTAATATAAACGGTTTGTTATTCCAAGTTCCAATAATTTTATTATTATCCCAATAAGTAAGAGGGAAAATATCATTTATGAAAGGTACACCCAAAATAATTTGATTGGTGATATTTTTTACTAAAACAAAGCTTTGAGGGACACAACTTTTTCCTTTACAAATAAAAGATTTTGGTAATTTAAATTCAATATTCATCTTGCTACCATTAGCCGATCGAAGACTATGAGTAGTTTTGTGAAAATATCTTGAAGGTATAAGACCTTCTTGAATACAATTTAAATGAGTTGCGCTATCAATAAGAGCAATAGATTCTTTTTTATAATTATAGTCTATTAACAAAGTAATTTTAGTATAGAATTTTGGGAAGTAAAAGCCTTAAGACTATATAGAAAGTCTTTTTTATCATTTTGTAAATAAAGATTTTTCATAAAATCGAGACTATTGTTTTCTCCTTCAAGAGAAGAAAAAGAATCAGAGGCATTCCCTAAATTTTGGAGGGTTTGAATAGCATCAAGCCTTACCTCAATAACAACATTCTTTTCTTTAAGATGAGTAATGTCTTCTTTGAGATTATTAATCACTTCTTTCAAATCATTGATCGTAGTAGGAGAACTTACCATCTTTCTCCTTTCTAATAAAAGATTTTTTACCTCTGCCATGGTATATGAACCTTCTTTCGTTGGAATTTCCTTAGGAGTATAATCCTTTTCACTGATTTTATCAATAATCTGAGCTTTAATTTTAGGATCTTTAATGTTTTGTAAGAGTTCTATAATTTTGTCATTATCAATGACATTGAGACTCATTTCTTTAAATTGATCATAGATCTTATAAAGATCGTCTTCTTCATTAGCCTTTTCACATGCCATTCCTTGTTGGCATGGTGAGCATTCTTCTTCTGAAGTCATATAATCTTCTTGTTGAAGGGCTTTAAGATCGTCACTTGTTGAAGATTCTTCACTACTGCTATATTTTGTTCCCGAGTCTGAATTAAGCATAATCTTATAAAGAGAGTCTTTAAGATTATCTTCTATGTCAAGGTTTTTAAATTTTTCCTTGACTCTACAATCCTTGGCGTAATGACCAAATCTTCCACATTTGTGACAAGTATCTGATTGATTATAATTCTGGCGATACTTTTTCTTTCTTTTACAAGAGTCTCCTTTACCTTCCTCAGCTCTTCTTAGCTTCTTCTCGATCCTCTTCTTTTTCCATTTTTCATAATCTCTTTTTGACGATTTCTTCTTTTTATGAGGAGCATCCATGTCTTTTGATTTTTGTTTAGGAATATCAAATGCGAATTGTTCGCAAAATTCTCCTAATTGTTTCCTTTCATTTAAGCGATGTCGCTTAATCTGTTGATTCAACTTGATTTCATTACATAAGGATAAAACTTCCTGTACACAGGCACTTATAAGTTTCCCATAAGTATAATCATTATAATTAATGCTATGATTATCCCCTCTAATGGCCTTCTTGACTCTTTTTGCAAATAAAGTCTGTAATCCATCTATAAATTTGGATTTCCAATGAGTGCTATTACATTCTGGTAATTCCATTACTCTACAAAGGAAAACATCCTTATAGTACCTGAATGATGTAAGGGTCTTACACCTCAGGTTTTGGTATCAGAGTCATAGACTTATACTGACTATAGGTGTTATAGTTCAACATAGTTTCTTTGAATGAATATCATAAAGAAAAGATTTACTGTTAAAAACAGTAGAAAAAAAGAATATGATATACTTCAACATCTTGATCTTCTTAATAAGTGACTATTCCAAAAATATCTCCTAGAATAATATATCAAATGGGTACTTTTGAGAAACTAGGTCTCAAACAGGTGGTTAAAACCACGGAAGAAACTATCACCATTGATAGTAATAATCAGACTTTTAGATTATTATCTGATAATGATCTAGCCCCTTATAGGGATATTTATAGATTCATGCATATAGGTTTAGTGCAGGTTGCTTTTAAGCCTCTTACTTTATGAGGGTTACCAGAAAGCTTTATAGCAGCTTTACGTGATGGTCGAAATCATAATTGGAAGAAGTCTCTTATAGGGACAATTCAAGCTAGTCTAGCATATGGACCAGTCTATTTTAATGCTTATCCTAATTTGCAAATTTCTTTGCAGGATGAGAACTCAGTAAGTTCTCTTATGTTAAATGTTAAACTCCATGGTTATGATTATATGCCTGGCACTGAAGTTGTTTGTATATGTTATAGTATTTACTATAAATTATTGCATACTTTAAATCCTATGTGTAAAGTAATTGATTTTAAAAATGAAACAATTTTAATAGAAACTAATTTTGATAAATCTAAAGTAGTTACTAGAAGACCTATCAAGTGGGAAGAAATTGATTTTCAACATGAATGGGTTATTGAGAATGCTACTCAACCTCAAAATAATATTAATACTGAGGTTTCTGAAATCGAACAGCTGAATGATGGAACTGTTAAAATCAGATTTTCTGAGCCAAATAACATGCTTATTGATAATCGTAGTAGCATGTCTTCTAGAATAACTAGATCTAACTCTTCTTATATATCCCCTGTTGATTACCTTGTACAGGTTCCTTCTCATGCTTCTACTTCTCAAATTAGAGAAACTTATAGATGTGATAATATAAAAATTGATAAAGATAATATAGCTAGACCTATCCATAGAGCTAGTTCTGATTTAGATATAACTGAATTTGAAATGAATTTTCCAGATGGAATAACATGTTAAAAATGGTTTTTAATGACTGACAAAATTATTGATTTTAGTCCGGGGTCTCCGGCAAGGGCTCGTATCACTAAAGATTTTTAGCGAAAGAAATGAAAACTTTTAAGAAAATGGTTTTTCAAAAACTTTACTAAAGTTGAACAACATGATTTTCAAGAAGAATTTTATTAAGATCTTATTGATTCAAGAATAAATCGTCTTGTTGCATTTGTTCCATGGTTTATGTGCAAACATGTTCATAACTATGTTTCTATGCTTGAAAGAGATTTCACCTTAAGTAATGGAAAAATTACTAAATCAGTCTTTCGTCCACAACAGTCTTTCCAAATTAATAAAAATGATAAGATTGTGAATTTTAATGCTTTTTCTAAATTATTTGAAAATGACGCTGCTTTAGTGATTGCTCAACATGTTAATGTCATGATTAAGCAGAATAATTGTGCTAATATTTATATGAGTATTCTGGGTGATCATATTGTCTCTTTACATGACAAAGTTGATAAGATTATTTCCCTTTTACCTAATAAGTCAAAAGGAAAAGAGAAAGTTGCTCATAGCAGTTTACAACCACCGCCAGAGATTAAAGACTTCAAGATTAAAGATTATTCAGATCTTGAGCATTTCTTGGAAAATAAATTTAAAGGTGGTGGAGTTCAGCCTCTAAATGCTGAAAACTTTGAAGAAGGAGAACCTGGTAGTAAAAAATAATTTTATGATAGTCTTAATAAGATATCAGAAAAGTATGCTAGGAAACCGGTCCAAAGGATGTACTACTATCCCAGACCTACTCCACAAGATGTTTTATTGGAAGAACATGAACATATTATAACTAATAGTTATAATGGTAAAGAGATCTATGAATGGAACATAGATGGTTATACCGATAGACAAATTTATACAACTGTCCATAGAATGCTAATGTACAGTACTATCTGTAAAACCAACAAAAATAGTGATAATTGCTGATATGATAACAACAGGTTTTACTGGCCAATTGAAAGGATGGTGGGATAATTATCTCAACCAAGATCAGAGAGATAAAGTTCTTTTGGCAGTAAAACAAGAAGGAGAACAATTTACTCAAAACGCAGTTTATACACTGGTTCTGAATATTATTGAACATTTCTCAGGAAGATGGTCAGATAATAGTGAGACCATATCGTACATTCAGACTGTGAGGAACCTTTACTAAACATAGATTTAGCTTGGCTATAATATATGAACATCCTTACTATCCGAGTCCGCCCGGGTCCACCCTTCACATGGGTACTCCAACGGGTAATCCATCGGATTAATTCAGCGATCTTTCATAATTATGCCGGGATAATCTATGTATGACCTTTAATCTGAATGCTCAAACCATATTCATAATTGTAACTTACACCATTTATCATAGTAACCTAGTATGCTACAACTCAACACAAACAGTTTAGCCTATCATTGGACCTATGAACATAAAGATCTATAACAAAAAGTAGTAAGAAATAGTACCTTTGGACGAAATCTTCCAAACCAAATTGCAAACTTTTATTGAAAATTGCTTAGAAAATATTACAAGGGAGAGAGAATTCTTAAAAGAGAGGGGGTTCTCAAAACCTACCTCTTCACTAACACAAACTTCCTCTTATATAGAGGTCTCAAACCAAAAATGAATAAAAGGAGTGGCTCACAACCTTTACATTGGCCAATAAACAAACGATAAGACCGACAAACCCCTATGGTCTTCACATGGTCTTCTATTATTTTTTGTAAGCCGACAATGCTTTCGGCTATCTTTATAAAGTTTTATTATTATTATTATTATTATTATTAATAGTAATAATTATAATAATAGTAATAATAATAGTAATAATAATAATAGTAATAGTAATAATAATACTACTAGTAGTAGTAGTAGCGTAGTAGCATGGTCTTCTATTATTTTTTGTAAGCCGACAAT
The DNA here is from genome assembly GCF_900185275.1 of Solanum verrucosum. Taxonomy (NCBI): domain Eukaryota; kingdom Viridiplantae; phylum Streptophyta; class Magnoliopsida; order Solanales; family Solanaceae; genus Solanum; species Solanum verrucosum. The sequence continues at coordinate 7,436 of NW_026019865.1, forward strand.
GCTTTCGGCTATCTTTATAAAGTTTTATTATTATTATTGTTAATAATAATAATAGTAATAATGATAATAATAATAATAATAATAGTAATAATAATAATAATAATAATAATAATAATAATAATAATAATAATAGTAATAGTAATAGTAATAGTAATAGTAATAGTAATAGTAATAGTAATAGTAATAGTAATAATAATAATAATAATAATAATAATAATAATAATAATAATAATAATAATAATAGTAATAGTAATAGTAATAGTAATAGTAATAGTAATAGTAGTAATATCTAATTTACAGACTACCTTATTATTCTCCCAATATTTTAAGGGTTTTTCCCCTATTATTTCCATTTTGTCTAATATTTTTACTATATTGTCAAGGTCTTTAGGACTTCGAATTATACCTATCTTATCTATTCCTGTTTGAAAATTATAGAATTCATTTTCTACTTCTATCAAAGTATAATCTTTTTTCTCTTATATCATATTCTTCTTCTTCGTATTGTTCTTTATGTTCTAGGTCTTTACAACATTGGTTTTTATTTTTGCAGTCTTTACAACATTTCTGTGAGGTATCATTATCTGTGATGCTAGCTTGTCTTCCTTTTGTTTCAAAATTGCTAGTTTGTACTGGAGTATAAGTTAGATTTTTAAAAAATATTACCCCATCTCTTGTAATCAACGTTCCTCCATTGTTTTGTATCATAAATTTTAATCCTAATACAAAATCTACATTTATGTTAAGGTCTCGTACCCATATTCTGTCAAGGGTATACATTGGTTTATAAAATTCATTACATGTGTTTATGAAACTTACATGTGTCTTTCCTATATAATGTTGATAGGCATTATAAGTTCCGTCCATTTGCATTGCTGCTATTGGCTTATCCAAAGTTTTTATTAATTTTTGTGGTAGAATCTTTTTGTTTATTATACTTCCTGTACATATTGTATCGACTAATGCTAAGGTTTCTAATTCTATATCTTGTATTTTAAGTCTAGCCAATACTTTGACTGTAGTAAATTTTTTATCTTCGTTACATATTAAATTTTCATAATAATTTACTATTGTTTCCATATTCATTAGTTCTGCTTTTGGGGTTGATGTTTGGCACATCCCCCATTCGTCTATTCTTTGTACTGATTCTGTCCTACTTTCTTCAAGTTTTTGCTTTCCTTTTTCTAGCAACATTACCTTTTGTTCTAGTTCATTCATTCTACTTTCTAATGTTATTATTATTAGGTTTATTATATCATTTCTTGCTTCTTTATTTTCATACCCTTCTTTTACTTTAATTTTTAATAAATTTTCTATGCATGTGATACATCCTTCAGCATAGCAAAATTTACATTTTGCCCTTTTATCTCTACTTGGATACCATTTACATAAAATACATTGGTTGCTATCTATTCCTTTATTTCTTTCGAACTCATGATTACATTCTTGTGAAATATTCATCATTGTACTTAGTTGTAATTCTTCTAGATTTAGGTCCTTTAATTCTAAACCTATTTCATTTATTAATTCTTCATTATCTGAATTTGAATCGTCAGACCGGGTTTGTTCTGATATGTCTACACTTACTACTGAATATATACTCTCATTATCCGACATATATTCCTCTACATTAATTAGAGTTTCTTGAAAATCTTCTATCAATTGTGAATTTCTAGTTCTATTGTTATTTCTTTTAGGACATACATTTGCTAAGTGTTCTTTACTTCCACATGTGAAACATTCTAATTTATTTTTATAATTCCTATCATTTCTATATTTTCTAACATGTCTATCTTTATTTAGATATGGCTTCTTAGCTGAAGATCTTCTTAGATAGTACCATTTATTATTATATTGATGGTCATATCTTCTATTACTATATTGATCATAGTAAGGTCAGCATTTCTTATATCTTTTCCTTGGTTTACTTTGTTCTTTATCATAACTTTGGGTTGTATATATAACATTTTTACAGAAACTCAGCTCATTTTGCTTAAGTTGTTTCTGTATTTGTATATTTGTACATTTTTCTGTTAATATTTCCATTATATGTTGTACTTTGTGTCCTATTGACCATTTACCATTTGGGTTTCGTATTACTCCGTCTCTTTTATACCAACTTTCTTCTATTTCTCTACCTAGAGCTCCTGGTAATTTATTAAATAACTTCTTCCCTAATTCTTCATCAAAAGAATTTCCACTTATGGTACAATAATAATAGTAATCTTTAAGAAAGTTTTTGATGTGGAACCAACTTGTAATGCTTAATTGTTCTAATTTTATTAAATCATTTCTTTGTAATATTACTAACCCACTATTTGGGTCTTCTCCTGTAATTAGACTATGTATCTTATTTGTAAAATTGTATGGATTTGCTCCCATATTCACTATGGCTTGAAATTCTTGTGGGAAGTTGGATTTATATGCTTCCCATAAGGCTTTTGCAGATTCTCCTAGAAAAGTTTTCATGTATTTATACATTGTCTCTGCATCTGCATCTTGGTATGTTTTTATATAGTCTGCGACCACTATTCCTTTCCATAGGTCTATCACCGCATTCCACATTTGCGGATCATGTGCAGCTATGTTTAATATTTTTCCTTTATTTCCCCCTTCTTGAAACTTGATAGGTTCTTCTATAGGCATTCTTCTACCCATTGGTCTTACATTTTTTGTTACCGTGTCGGGATTTACTCTAAAAACTCTTCTTCTTGGTACATTTCCGGTGCTTGTATCTATAGTATGGGGTTGGGCAGTTCTTTGGAATGGACTAGCACTTGAACTAGTAGATTCCATAAATTCTTTTTTACTGATGATAGAATTGCTTTCTATTTCATCTTCACTATCATATATACTATCTATTATCTTGTCTAGACTTTCCAATTTTTCTTGGTTATTATAGTCTTCTCTATATCCCAAATTATTTGTTCGAAACTTGCATGTTTTAAAATGTCTTTCTACTTCTTCTATGCCCATACTTCCTGTCCTACACCCTTTACATTTAAACGTTATATTTTTATTATCTCTATATCTTATTTCTACTTCTTGTAAAGCCTCATCTACTTCATATCCTTCTTGTATTATTTCTATGTTCATGAATTCTTTTTATGTTTCTACCTTTATTTCATCTTCTATGTCTGTTTGGTTAGAGTAACCATAGTTTGTAAATCTTATAGATGTTTCTCCTTTTGTATTAGTGTACATTAGATGAGATTCAGGTGTGAGTACTTTCTTTTTATTAAATTGTTCTAGGTACCATTCTAATCTTGCGTATTCTTCTGGGTTTATTTTTATTAGTTTTATTAGCTTTATGCCTTTGTTTCCCATTACTTCCACTACATCTTCTACTTTTAGTTTAAACCTTGTATTACTACTTGATGCAATTTTTCCAATGAAACCTACACACATAAGTAGGTTATTCCCGCTACTAATCTCTTCGTAGCCTTTAGTCTGTATTCCTATTTTTATGTGTTTTCCAAATTCTTCTAAATTAATCATAAAATCAGGGCTAATATAAAATATTCCTCCATTATTGGCCATATCTACTTCTGTTAATCCTATAATGGATTTTTTTTTAAATCATTCCACCTATCATTGTATATTAATATTAATACTTTAGTTCCTAGATTTTTTTTTATTAATCCTTTCAATCCTACTACTATTAACCCCATATGCATTAATGTCAGTCTGTTATGTACTATTCCCCTAAGGGATTCTGGGTTTATTAGATTCATCGTAGCTATTTCCTTTCCTATAGCAGAAATTTGTTCTTCTCTATAGTGTCTGTATAGCTAATTATTTCTCGCGAAATATCTTGTAGAGTATAATATCTTGGGTTGAGTAGGTTCAACTGATTCTGTTGGAATATTTTTATGTCTTTATCTATATCTATTACTTTGTTTAACTCCTGGATTTGTTTATCCTCTTGTTTGTTCCTTGTTAATATTCGTGATATGAGGTTGTTTCCTAGTCTATTATCAGAAAAGCATACTCGTGGTCTTTCTTCGACTGTTGTTCTTCTACATGAAAGAAAGTCCATTTTTGAGGTCTTTTAGTTGTTATTGGTCTTTCTTTATGTGGAGTGATTTCAATATTTTTTAATTGGGTTATTAATTCTTCTATTTTAGTGTTATTAGGTTGTTCTTCTAGAGCTTCTTTTTCTTTTATTATTTTGTCTAATTTTTTATTTAATTCTAACAGTAGTGATATTATGGTATCATTTTGTTTAATGATTACTTGATCTGATTTACTTGCAGGTTGGTGATCAGACAATCCTTGCGGATATGGTTGAATACTAGCAGTATATTTTAGGGCTTTAGCGTATGATGGATCTTGACATAAGTCGTTCATGAAAGGAGTTTTTCTTCTAGTCTTTGTATTGTCTTTTTTAATTCACTAACTTCGATAGTTATTATTTCTCCTTGCTTTGTAATTTTTCCAACTAATTCTGTTGTTCTTATTTCTAATACTTTAGGCTTTTCTGTTATGATCTTTATTAGCTTTTCTATTTCTACTTTTGTAGGTATTTGTTCTACATTAAATTTATTGTTTAAGTATTGAATTTTTCTATCTATTTCTAGTTCTTGTGATTTTAAGAAATCAAAGTTCTGTTCCAATTTATCTAGTATCTTTTTATGTTTACTTTGCGTTCTTTCTATTATTTCTAGTAGTCATACTATATTCTTATCTTGTTCCTGCGTTTTCTCGCTAAATTTTATTATAAGATCTATTATAGTATTATATTGCTTCTTCAGAATGTAGAAGGTGTTTTCCTTGGCTAAAGTTGCACTTAATTACCGTATTTTCTTTTAATATTCTATATTTCTTCTCCGGATATATTCTTAAGTCTAAGTATTCTAGTTGTTTTAATGGATCTATAGTTTCTATTTATCCTAGAGGAATATCAATTTCCCTAATGCGCTTCTTCTGGAGTCTTATCCGATTACTAGCAAATTGGCTATCATTGTCTATGCTATGTAACTCCCACGTAATCGCACTTAATAATTCTGGGTTGACTAATGTTGGTCTATTTGACGAGTATAAACCTCTGTGATTACAAAGTCTGTCTACTAAGTCTCTGGTTTCTAGTACTTTTAAATATAGACTTAATGCCTTTTTTAGTTTTAACCACTCTAATTTTATCTGTAATTCTCTATATAAGTACCAGTATCTTTATCTTAATTGGTTTGCAAAAGGGTGTTTTTTCGTATATTAAAACTGTCTCTGTCTGGATTTTAGCTGGGTGATGAATTTATATTCTAGTCTAGATATTATATCTATCAAATGATCTAATCTTATATTGTCTTCTCTAGTACTATGTAGTCTCGTATATTCTAAATATAGGTTTCCCAACTTTCTTCTTGTCTCTATATGTATCTGAGTACTGCATAAAGGTCTTCTCATTTAAAGGTAATTTCCCAAAAACTTCTTGCTCTGATACCAAATAAAAGGCAAATAAACTAAAAGCAGTAAGGCAGTAAAAGGCAAATAAACTAAAAGGCAAATAAAAGGCAGTAACATGCAAATAAACTAAAAGGCAAATAAACTAAAAGCAGTAAGGTAGTAAAACAATGAAAGGCAGTAAAACAAAATAAAAGGCAAATAAAATAAAAGCAGTAAGGCAGTAAAACAATGAAAGGCAGTAAAACAAGTAAAAGACAAATATAAAATTATATGGTAACAGATGGGCGGATTAAAGATGTTAAAAATAGCTTAAATTATGCAAATTGATTTAAATCCTACTCAGTACTCCCTCTCACGCTGTGTCATATCATGTTTATCTCGGAATTTTCACTATGTTTTTCCCTTTTTTCCTTTTTTTTGTTAATCCTACCCTGTTCATATCTCTCTCTTAACCTGTGTTCTTGATAACTTCTTCTTTAACCCCACCCTGGAGATGGCAATCACGATGTCCTTTAATCACTGCGGACTTTTTAATGCCTTTCAACATCCTAGGAATTTATAGGTTAATCCATCGTTGTTATCAAGAAGTTAAGAGTTTAACCATATACTAAGGGTAGTTCATTATATAATTGCATATTAATATTTTTGCAAAACAAACATAATTTACATAGATAACATATTTTTAGGGAAAAATACAGGAAATCATAGGAGACTTACATGACAAGGACAGAGAGAGGTTTCCCTTTCGGGAACCCCGACTGATTCTTACAAGCTAAAATTAGAACGTTTTACAAACTTTATATTACAAGAGGGTTTTTAGAGGTCTTTGGTTTGGGTAATGGAGAGGATTTTCTGGAACATTGAGAAGGGGAATATCTTGTGTGTTCTCTTTCTTACCTTCTTCTCTTGAGGAGGGCTCTCTTTTATAGGGGTAGAGGAGTAAAAGTAGAAGAAAATTAACAGCCTAAAATTAGCCAACACTCAAGAAAACTTAACGGCCTAAAATTGGCCGACACTCTAAAGATACGATATAAGAGATAAGATCGAATAATACATGTCGTGTACACATTGGGCCCCATCGTCACATGTCTTATTTGTCACTTATTTGACACTAACTTATACGTGTGATACTAACTTAAACGCGTGCTTATCAGTTTTTTCCTCTTTAGAGGATAGTGATAAAGTAAGTACTCACACGACAAATGTGGGCATACCCACATGGCACACTTTTATTCCTACTTTATTCTATTGTCTTCATCTTGTTTGTCTTCTTGAGTTTGTCTTTAGATATCAAGATTGTGCAAAGCCTCGGAATCAAAACTCATTCCGGAATCATCATCGTTATTAGGATTTTGAGCATCTTGATAATATGAATGTTCTCCATAGTCGTCTTCTCCTGAACTGGTTATATTACTACCTGAACTTTCTCTCCTTGAACCTGTATTTGTTCTTTCGGCATCTGGTACCAGTCTATCTTCACTTGGATCAGGATTTCTTGTAGCTATTACATGTTTATCTTGTTCTTTTTGAAAAAATCTTTCTAAAGTCTGTTTTATTATGCTCTCTATTTTATCATTTTTTTTCTTTTTTTGGAGCATAATTTTCTTTTTTAGTGTATCTGCTTGAGAAAATGATCTAGGGAGTCTTCGTTTTGATGAAGAGCTTTCATCTTCACTTTTTGGCAAAGTGACAGCCATAAACGGATTTGAGATGTCTTTACCGGCTACCGTTTGAACCGGACTAACCGTGTAACATCTGACAATTTGAAATAACTATGAAGAGGCTTAGAATTGGAAATAGTCATTTTTAGAAGGAATTCAAAAATCTGGAAATTTGGTTAAGTGTGGGAAAAAGTGAGTCTTTGGCCAACTTTCAGCAGTCATAACTCCTAGCTCAGGATGAGTTAGGAGTAGTTCCAGTTATGTTTGCGAAGCTTGTGGAATGATCTTTCCAACGCCACCAATTTTTCTCGATTCCGAGTTTGTATGAGGGAGTTATGCCCTTTGGAAGTTGGGAAGTTGGCAGGGAAATTAGTCCGAAAATTTTAAGGGTATTTTGGTCTTTTCCCTAACCAATTCTTTTGGTTATATTGTTATGTTAGACTGATTTTTAGATCAGTTTTGTCCCATTTTAAAAGAGTGAGAGTTAGGGCTTTTGAGAGAAGAGGAGAAGAAGAGGAGAAAGAGAAGATCTAGCAAGGTTTCGTCAAGGATCGTCGTGGATATCGTCGGGGGTGATCCCTACTAGGTATGTGAGTTCATAGTGTTGGGGTTGGTCCTTTCCCCCACACTCCAAACTCGTTTTATTTTCAAGAAAAGATTGGTTGTGTTGTTGAAGTTGTTGGTTGTGTTTGAAGTTCTTGTTCATTTGGGACATGATTTGGTTGTGTTTTTGAGTTGAATCTCTTGTATGTTGAGGGATTTTATGATCCTTAGTGTTTGGGGTTGAAACCTTTGAAGTTAGGGTGGTTTGGAGTTGGGAAAAAGAGGAAGAAAAGTCGAGTTTTCTGGGGAGAGGGGTGGCGTGTCGCGCTTGCCAGCGCGCCCCAAAGGAGCTTCTGAGCTTTCTCCCTTGGGGCGCCGCGCCTAGCAGTCGCCCAGTAGTCCCTCTGAGCTTCGAGGGCTGGCGCTCCGCGCCTTGCAGAGCGCCAAGGATGCCAAGTTTCTCCATTTTTTTCATACTTTCTCATGCAGTTCCTTGGTATTGTACCTATGTTTCATAGTTGTTTCCAACACTCCAAAGTACGTCTAAACGTCAAGAACTCATCCATAAACGTATGATCTTATACCTTGAATCCACAATCCAATTCAAGGCGAGTTAGGATCAAGTCAAAGCGAAGTTAAGGGTCAAGTCTAGAAGTTAAAGAAGTAAGTCAAAGCAAGTTTTCAAAGATGTTCAAGAGTCTTTATTGAATGTTTTAACTTCATTTTAAGGCTCAAGTTTCAAGTCAAGTAAAGATTAAAGAGTCAAGAGTTTCAAGTTGAGTAAAGAGTATAGAGTTGAGTTCATTTCTCAAAAGTTATTAGGGAACTATGTATTCCCAAAGAAGTTTCTAAATGTTTTTACATTTAAGTAAGAGGGGAACCATGTCTTCCAAAAGAGCCTTTGGGCTAAGTTTTGAGTAATTACCTCAACTAAAGCAAAAATGTGTTTAAAGACACTTATGAGCCAAAGTATTTTTGGGAGTAGTATTGAGCACCGAATTGGAGACACGAGTTCATATTAACTCAACTCTCCATAAGAACCATGCGCCAACATGGACTTGATGGGTCATTCTTTTTAGATGACCACGTAAGATTAAGCTAGTGGATCCACTAAGTAAAGTAAGGTCCTATATCACGGCAAGGTATAGGATGGTCCTTAGGCAACGTGAGCTAAAACGTTGTATCATCACTAGGCTCATAGTGGTGGTTGTCGGTTAAAGAATCTCTCACAAAAGATATATGTATTACTTTTATATAAGCAAAGTTAAGTTGTTATTGTTTTATCATTAACGAGCTAAGTTGTTTACACTGTTATACAAGCTATTTATATATTGCATGTGTCTTATTGCTGTATATATGAGTTCAGTTATTCATGAGTCGAACAGAGCCAAGGTAAGTGTTCTCTTGTACTCCTTTCAAGCTTAAGTTGTGGTTTAGCTTTCCAGCTCGCATGCTCGTACATTCCATGTACTAATGCCAGTTGGCCTGCATCTTATTATGATGCAGACGCAGGTTCCCAGAATCAACCTCCAGCACGCCGTTGATCCAGCTGAGCACTCCAGAGTCTGTGGTGAGCCTCCTTGCTTTCCGGAGGACTCGGTTATTTTGTGTTTCTTAAGTTTGGTTTTATTAGGATGTTGCGGGGTCTGTCCCAACATCCATCTCAGTATTATAGAGGCTTCATAGACAGTCAGTCAGTTGGTTTGTTTTGAGTCTCTCATCTATGTATATATGTAAATATTCTATTTTGGGACTCAAGTTGCCTTTTTGGCCAGATTTTTATCAGTTAAGTTGTTGTATGTCCTTGCATTGCATTGAGTTATGTTGTTGAGTTAAGTTTCCGCTGAGTTAAGAAAGCCAGGCCAATGATTCGCTTGGGGGCCAGCAATGGTCTTCGAGTGCCGGCCACGTCTAGGGTGTAAGCTCAGGGCGTGACAAGTCGTATCTTTATCATCCGATACAGTGGATCTTATTGCATTCGTTGGGGAATGCACACCCTTCTCATCTATTTTATATTGAGATGGATAACTCAGTTCTGGAGTTTGTGTACTTGTCTGCACCTTGTGAGAGGAATCCTTACCTTTGAGTAATTTTACCTGTTCCATTAATCTGGCATTTTCTTGGAGTAACGTCTCAACTTTTCCATTTAATCTTTTAATGGCTTCTGTCATGGAGGAGCAGTGGTCACAAAAAATTATTTTATCTGTGTCTTTTTGGATGTTATATTGCGGGGTCTTTTGTGGATTGTGTTTGAGGGCTGGAGAGATATAGTAATTTGGACCAAGTATCCCTCTTGCATAATCTAACGCTTCAGTAAAATCATTAAAAGCTTTAAAAAGAGGGGTTTTAACCCCATTTATGGAGTCTAGTACTTCTATCCAAGTTTGAAATATGCCATTAGTTTTTCCATGTATGACAACATAATATTTAAATTTGTTCTCTCTACTTCTGTCTGTAAAATATTGGCATAATGCATTTAGTGAGGCAATAAAATATTTACTATCTTTCTTATTATATGCCATCCATAAGTTGTCTACGAGGCATTTCTGCGGTTTGTCTAACGCACATTCTGGTAATTCTCTAAATGATAAGTTTGACTTCAAGTAACATATTAAACTATGCTTACCGAAATACATGCGTTCCATCATAATCATCATCATCATCATCATCATCATCATCACATCATCATCATAATCATAATCATAATCATAATCATAATCATAATCATAATCAAAATCAAAATCAAAATCATAATCATAATCATAATCATAATCATAATCAAAATCAAAACAAATCATAATCATAATCATAATCATAATCATAATAATGATAGTGATAGTGATAGTGATAGTGATAGTGATAGTGATAATAATAATAATAAAATAAAATAATAATAATAATAATAATAATAATAATAATAATAATAATAATAATAATAATAATAATTGAACAAAACACATCTATTTGTGGATTGGGCTGTCATCAGTATGAATGGTTAGACCACGGTGTAGGAAATCCGAAGCATGAAATGGATCAGCTGAATTGATTAACTTGAAAAACTTTTCCTTTTTCGCTTTTTACTGAACAAAAAATCCGTGCACAAACATCATGCATATAGCAAACCTTGATCATTGCAGACATCATCAAAACACTCTCGGAGGGGATATGATCAACCATTATCAGGCTACTGGAGATTAAAGCATCCAAGTTACTTTGAGTTATTTCCTCTGAACTATCATGATCCACCAACCCTTCGGCCATCCACAACTGCAATGTAGAGACTGGGAGTTCGTTTGTTCTTTTGAGATCTTGCGAAGTAAAGCAACAACGGCTTCAGGTGGTATGGTAAATGGTCATAACTAACCTTCATCATCTGCAAATTGTTGTTGAAGAAATAAAGGAATCCAGATTATGTTCAATCTGAAGCCAACAAATCCTTTTCCTTGCTTCTTTCCTCTAACAAATTACTCCAGCAATCAAAACAATAGCCAAGGGAAGTCCTTTACATTTCTCAACTATTTGGTGTCCAACTTCTGACCAGTTCAGCAGGGCAGCTTCCTTATCTCCAAATACCTTTTTTACGAATAAATCCCAACTTTTTTCAGGTGGTTAAAAGGTTGAAGGTGGAGAGGATCACTATGGCATTTGACTTGCAAACCTACCTTACTACTTCGGCTAGTTAAGATAATTCTATTTCCTCTCTTAACCTTTGGAAAACATGCTATTAACATCTCCCCTGTTCAATATCCCACACATCATCCAAGACGATAAGGTACCTTTTATCGAGTAGTGCTCTTCGTAGCTTTTCAGCAAGGTCATCCTCACTTTTATTTTTTTCCGAGACAGTTACTTGCTGAAGAATCTCCCGCAGCACCTTTGACTTGTTATACTTTTGTGAAACAGTGCACCAAGCACGGACATTGAAATGAGTAGCAACTAATGTATTTTTATACACTTTGTTGGCCAGAGTAGTTTTACCGAGTCCTGGCATTCCGACAATCGAAATGACATCAAGCTCGGATTCGTGTTCATCAAGGAGCTGGCAGATGATCCGGGCTTCTTCTTCCTCATGACCTACTGTTACCTCAACAAAAGATGATGAGGTTGACTCAATTGTCTCTTCGGAAGACTTTGCATCAAGGAGGTGATCCCCATTGTTATCCTCCAGCTGTAAACTGGTGACTTGTGCCACGATAAGATTGATCTTATCAATGACATTCGGAAGTGAGAAGATGAGATGCGAGAGAGCTTTATCTCTGACAAGAATGGAATTAATGACATGTTCTGCCTCATATGCCACATCTAAAGCATGCAACCAACAATCTTTGACTACTCCACTAGTTTTTCTGACTTTCCCAAAAGATGATCTTAGGAATTCAAGTCTTTGTTTCACCATCCCAATTTCTTTTTTTATGAGAGAAACTGAATAAGCATTGGAAATGAGCAAATCATTTAAATGTCTGAGTAGAAGATTCATGTAGAGGAAACCATCATTCATAGGAAAACAAAGTTGAGATGACTCTGGGGATTTTAAAAAAATCTGTCTGATATCTCCCTTCATTTGTTCAATTTCTTGCAAAAAGTCCACTTCGTTGATATTATTCTCAGAGCTCTCCTCCAACAGCTTGGTCACCAAAATAGTTATTTTCCTTGTAAGTACTCCAACATGTCCCAACATATCGTTCAATTTTTCATGATGGATAAATCGTTTTGGTATATCAGTGAGAAAGATCAATAGGAACTCCATCATGACATTAATTGTTTGAGTTGGTGCATAATTGACAGCTAGTGCACCTGCCATGCCTTGTTGGAGAAGAATCAGATAGTTTTGAAGAATCCTTGGAGATGCTTTTAAGATTTTCTTAACACATCTTTCTAGTTCTTTTGACCTTGATTCTTTGATGAGCTTAGAAGTACAAATGTATAGAACCTCTAGCTCGAGAGGGATTATGTCGATGAGTAGAAAAGTGATCTCGGAAGAGCATCGATAGATGGCATACATATCAAAGAAAGTATAGTTTTTATACTTTCCAGTCCAAAGATCAAAACAGAGTTGTGTTACTCTATCAACTGTCATTTGGTACCGAGCATAGAGAAATTCTGTTGTT